>NC_086320.1:174176837-174476837 GCF_036172605.1 Pelobates fuscus | reverse complement strand
ATATATATATATATATATATATATATATATATATATAAAATAAAGCAGTGAAAAAGCACATGCCAACTTGTGTCATTTATTGCGCTTTTGCAGACTTTTGTAACCTCAAAATGGGTGATGTCTGAGCTTCGGTTGTGAAACCCAGCCATTCTGATTTAATCAGGATTGCCTTAAGACCACAAAACTCATTCCTCATTAATTATATGCTGCCCTTGGCTCCACTTCGCCAGCGGATTAGTGATGATCTACGTTCATTTGATCCTCTATGTCAATGTATCTTCCAGTGTCATATGATTAAAAAGTTTTAATATTACAAGTGTGTTTCAGGTGCATTCTAAGAAATGTTATTTTCTAAGCAAGGTAGACCGGTAATATAAGTGCAAGTGTTTGTAAATAATATCTTAGGAACTTTAAAAAAATGTTAACAAGCATGTTTTTGTGCTCTGTTGATTAAACCAATGCTTTCTAAATTAAAGAGTTGATTTTAAACATATGCTTGTGAATGGCTGTGGAAATTGTGGACTGATTGATGTATTTTTCTGTCTGCAGGTGCTGCCAAACTCTATGCCTATTGGATTGTGGTAAATTTCAGAGAAGCTTACAACCTGTTTGCAGTTAATGGCATTCTCTTCAACCACGAGAGCCCACGGAGAGGTGAACAGGTTTTTCTTTCTAGAGTTGTAAATAGAAATTTTGTGTTAACATGTAGATCTGTGTATTCATATGCAGGCACAGAATAATTTTACTTGCATCCCCTAGATCAGTGGTAGGCAACTGTCCGCACTCCAGATGTTGTGGACTACGTCTCCCGTGATGCTTTGCCAGTATTATGACTGTAAAAGCTTTATGGGATATGTAGTCCATAACATCTGGAGTGCCGAGGTGGTCTTCCTCTGCCATAGATAAAATCGATAGAGTAGAAACAAGGTTAGAGTAGGCTTTAGCAATATTTATAACAGTTTGCTGCCTCTTTGTCAAGTAGAAGTCAGACGTTTGGGGTCAAGTAGATGTTTGGCACAAAGATGAAATGTGAACTCAGAATAGCAAAGCATTTCAAGTTAAAGAAAAGAGGACAACAAGATCCACACAGAAACTATTACTAATTTACAAAATATGCAAGAGAATGTTTTTAAATAGCCAGTATAAATGTATTTAAAGGGATATTTCATTGCATAAACACAAAAAAAACAATAAAAATCAATGGTTGTCTGCCCCGATGAAAGCGTGTGTGCATGCATTTAATTATGTATTTTTTTCATTGGGGGTATATCTAAAAACAGATTGTAATAGCTGCAGATCTCTTGACTGCAGCCTTTGCAAGCTCTTCCCTTTTAACCCAGCCCAGACTTTCAGTAGTTGTCAAATCACAGATTTCCCAATGCAGCTCAATAAGAAGCCTTTGCAAGGCATGTGCTCTGAGCACTTGTCTGCCTCTTGAGTTGAACTCCACTGAGCTAACCAAACCAGGAAGTAACAGAACCGGTTGTCTTATTGAAAGCCAGGGGGTGTAACAAGCTTACTTTATAAAAGTATAATTTTCCGTTGAAATCTGCACTTTTTGTAAAATGGAATAAAAAGAGGACACACTCTTCACACATAAAGATAATGATCTGAAGATTCCCTTTAAATGTATAGTTTAGTTAACAAACCAATGTAACAATCTACAAGAAGAGTACTGAAATTTGAAAAGGTTTGTGTGTATTAATAGGCTACTGGTCAATTATTGTTTCTGTGAAATATATATTGACAAAGCATCGTGGAAGTTGCAGTTCTGCTATGGCTGGATGACTATATGTTGACCACCCCTCTTGCCAGATAGGCAAGAGCCGTGCGCGCATTCAAACCGCTCATAGGAAAGCATTACTCAATGCTTTCCTATGGAAGTCAGCGTTGTGAGAACCACGGAAGCGGCCTCTCGTGGCTGTCAGTGAGACAGCCACTAGAGGCTGGATTAACCCTCAGTGAAACATAGCAGTTTCAGCTATGTTTACAGCTGCAGGGTTAAAACTAGAGGGATCTGGCACCCACACCACTTCATTGAGCTGAAGTAATCTGGGTGCCTATAGTGGTCCTTTAAGTGTAATATTCTGCATGGAAACATAGTGTGTGACAAACTAAACATTTCACCAGGTAGAGAAGATATCTTGTTTTGTTTTGTTTTTCAATTTGATAAGTTAGTTATATAGAGGTAATATATGAGTTATTTTGGTACAGAGATTTATTATATAATACAATGAAATTGCAATCCTCAATTACATCTCAAGGCAAAATATAGATTTGTAAAGTAATTGGTAATATGAAATCACTGTATGTATTTATAAAGAAGATGTTAAACATATGCATGAAAATAACACTGCAGTAAATGTGTACTGGGTTTGAATAGTTTAATTTTGTATTGGTTGAAGGAAGTGCAGAGTATTTTGCATTTAACAAAACATTATCGCCATCAGGAAAGATTTAAGTGCAAAACCTTTGTGTCTGTTCAGATTTGTCCAGAACTTATCTTGGTTTGGTTTATAATTCATGAAAAAAAATATTCACATCAAGTGCTAATATAATGAACATTGCACAAATATAGGGGAACCTATTATGGAAATCAGACAATCCTGCTTTCAGTAGGTGGCATGAGACAAAGTTTAAAATAATAGATATACTACAGTAATGTCACAGGCTAAGATATTAACTCACACAGAGAGAGTTAATGAGTAAAACAAGGAACAGTTTTGGCAATTAAAGGTGCATTTATTCAATATTTTAGGTAATGACTTGCTTAGACATTTCCTATAAAGCAAGCCATTGATGTATTATTACTGCTGTTAAATTATGTTACTTCACTCAACTGCACTCTGCTCTATGGACCATTCCTAGCTCCTTGAAATATGTCACAATGCATAGCATAAGGGAGTGCTAGGTGCCAGGGTCAAGTGGTTATTGGAAAACAATTGCTTCAGTGTTCTAGGTAACCAGTATTTCCTCCCTGACTGGTTCTTTAAAACAATGCACGCTTGTACTCTGTCTGTGATAAACACCAAGGTTGTTAAAATCACTTGTATAGTGCCAGATGCCCAGCATTTCACAAGCAGCCTACTTGGTAGGCACACCCTTTTAATTCTGACCTGTTAGATCATATTTTGACCTTAGGTGGCACTGTCACCCTCCTCCCTGCAAAATTAGTATTTCAAAAAGATAAAATATTTATAAAATACTCATACTGACTGTGTTGGAATTTCACTGGAATTCCAACCTAGTCAAAATATATCCTTAGACAAAGTAGGGACCACTTTGTCTGATATTTTGTCCTCTAGTGGAAGCTACCACCATCTCTAACTGTCCTAGCCGACACCAGTGATGGGTGCAGAGTTATTAGCTGTGTCTATGGAGCATGTGTGAGGGTACAGCAGTGACGTTGGCTCTTGGCGCTGAAACACCAGGGGCAGAAGAGGACCATCCGAAAGAAGATGGCCGCTCCCCTCCCCGAGGGACACGTTCAGGTATTTAAATCTCACCATTACCTGCGCATTTATCTGCACACACCCCAGCCAAATTATGCAAAGTCCCCAGACAGTGACAGTGCTGCTTTAAACAGCAATGTAGACATATAGTCAGGCAGAGACATAGCGTGTGAAACAGGTCAAACCATGTAGGAATTTTGCATTGCATTTTAATCACCCATTAGAACTCAATAAAATACAATCTAGCACTAGCAGCTTATATTTTATGCTACATTAATTAGAAGTAAATAAAAAAAAAATCCTAAAAATAACTAGTAATTATGTTGAATTAATGAGAATTTAATATAGTACAGAATGGGAAATATATGTTGCGGTATTCTGAAACCCCATAAATCGCTGAGTAAGAGAACATTTCTGGTGGTAATTCCATATAATAATTTTAATATTTTCTTCCCAAACCTAAATTTCATGTGGTCTTATTAGTTGAGGGGAACAAGACCGTATATGTACACGTGCTGTTTATGTATTTATTTATTTTTGTCTATTACTATATGTACTTTTTAATGTAATTATGTATTTTCAGTTTGAAGGTGATATCTATGTAGTTGTCAATGGGATTCCTTACATTAGCACCATCATTTTGTTTTTAAATAAGTAGTTGCGTTATTTCACTATATCATTATATAATTTTGAATCACATGCCAAACTCCATCAGATAGATGACATAATCCAGAAGACCACAAAGATTTTTCAGTCGAATTAGGAAGAGTACATATAAAAACATTTTGGAATGTCATGTGGTCAGCAGGCCTTTGGATTCATAGAACATCCTATGTTTAATATTACTGTATTAATGCATTTCTGTTCCGTAGAAAATCATTACCACTTTCAGTCAATCAAATTTTACTTTTTTTTGTTCTTTGTTTCCTTATAAGACACATGATAGAACATTACTCCAGTGCTCTGTGACATCTATTTTAACAATTTGTACTCACACACACAGACAGATATATATATATATATATATATATATATATATATATTTTTATGTATTTTAATATTCCGCTAAAACATTTTTCTTTTTACATTTTGGCCTAAAGGGACGGAGTTCCTATCACATTTCCAGATTCCCAGGCTCCATGTTCATTACATGTGCAAAATATTCCCAGGGTAAGGTGATGATGACATCAGTGTAAATAGTTTTTTTTTTTCTGACTGGCTGACCTCTCCCATGCCATGTTTATGAGCGTAGATGGAGGTTTCAGAAACGTTTGTAAAATTATTCTCCATCCTTCCTCATTCAGACAGACCAGAATACTTGTATGATAACAAGTAGGTGCAGACGCTGCTTTTGGCGGATAAACATTTGCACACATTTAGATCTGGAAAAACTGTTTCTTAAGAGAGCATTGTACATAGACGTACATCTGTAGAACACGTGTAAAGCTTGTTACCATGTTTTCACAGGCATGTGAATGAAAGTGTGTTTTTTAGGATCTTGCTAAAATATAGTTTCCTCTTGTATGGAAGTGTTTTTTTTTAAATAATAATAATTATATATAGTTTATGTGTGTGTATGTATGTGCATGTTTTTATTATATATATATATAGTATAGTTTTTAATTACTCCATTACGATATAGATAGATATACATATATCATAAGCCATTATCCCTCCTCCACCAAACTACAGTTGGTGCAGGCGTTCTACTGGCTTCTGCCAAATCCAGACTCGCCCATCAGACTGCCAAACAGAGACACAGGATTTTTTCATCCACAGAACATGTTTCCACTACTCCAGAGTCCAATGGCAGCGTGCTATACACCACTCGTTCTGACGCTTGGCTTTGTACTTGTTGATGTGAGGCTTGCATGCAGCTGCTCTGCCATGGAAACCTATAGCATGAAGCTCCCGCTGCACAGTTTTTGTACTGATATTTATGTCAGAGGAACTTTGGAACTCTTCCGCTATAGGATCAGCAGATCATTGGCGACTTTTACGCACGATGCGCCTCAGCACTTTATGACCCTTCTTTGTGACTTTACATGGTTTTCCGCTTCGTGGCTAGGTGCTTGAGCTTATACACCTGTGGCAATGGGTCTGTTTGAAACACCTGAATTCAATAATTAACAGGTGTGTCCCAATAACTTTGTCGTGTGTGTGGGTGTGTTTTTTTTTTTTTTGCTTTTACAAAGTTGTTCAATTAAAGGGAAGGTTCCCTCTCCCTCCCACCCCCCAATCCCCGGTTACTGAAGGGGTGAAAACCCCTTCAGTCACCTGAGGCAGCGACGATGTCCCTCGTCGCTGTCTCCTCCTCCGCGCCGCTCCTCCTTCTTACTCCGTCGGCCGGTTGGCGAGACTGATCCCGCCCATCGGGCGAGGAGACCTAATGCGCATGCGCGACAATGCTGCGCATGCGCATTAGGTCTCTCCATAGGAAAGCATTGAAAACGAATTTCAATGCTTTCCTATGGGGATTTGAGCGAAGCTGGAGGTCCTCACACAGCGTGCGGGCGTCCAGCGATGCTCTAGCACAGATAATCTGTGCTATAGAGCAGGAAGTTCCCTCTAGTGGCTGTCTAGTAGACAGCCACTAGAGGTGGAGTTAACCCTGCAAGGTAATTATTGCAGTTTATAAAAAACTGCAATAATTACACGTGCAGGGTTAAGAGTAGTGGGAGTTGGCACCCAGACCACTCCAATTAGCAGAAGTGGTCTGGGTGCCTGGAGTGTCCCTTTAAGAGACAGTTGTAGGTACAAGTCAACAATAATTGAGATATTACCAATTCTCAAGAAATGAACATAAAAATAAGAAACTCAAAAGGGAAACAAAAAACATTATCATACAGCTACATGTCTCGTATGACCAGTTAATAGAAAGGACCTTGCAATGCATATGTGAACGCTTTGCTTAATAGTGGAGTTAACACTATCTGCTCTGAGTGGAGGATACAAATTGGAACCGAGGCTGCCAAATTTTATCAGACATGGATCTTTGAGAAGTTTGACTTTTTCTAATAAACTGGGAAGACAAAGCCCAGTGGTTCATATAACATTTTTGGATAAACTGTAAAAATATATCTATTTCCAGAATATTAAAATACAAAAATATATCCTATATAAAACAAGAAATCAGTACATCAAAATATCACAAAATTAAAATTTTTACATAATTTTAAGAGTTTATCAAAAAATATTAAATAATTTGAAAATGTTATCCAGCAATATTAAAGACCTATGTGTTATAGGGCTATCTAAAATATTCGCTAAGACCAACTTTAAGCATCAGATAAGGAGGAGGACTAGAGAGAATGTCTTTTCACTATTATGGTGAACTAAACATTAAATTTTTAAGCAATTTGATGAAAGTAACAGATAAAGCCAACCAACACAGGTATATTTCTGACTTGGCTATGTTGGACTTGGCTATGTTGGATTTAATTTAGCAAACTGGATTTTCAATTCACCGTTTAGCAATAAAAACTTCTAATTTGAGCTTTTAGAAATTCAGAGTGAATTTAAAATTTTAGACCTATATAGTTAAAATGAATGCAAAGCTGAGTTTTCAAATATTCCTTCCATTTTGACTATTGTGGCCTAAAATTTGTATTCAAGTTTGATTTCCAACAGCATTTCAGTAAATAACTATGTGAGAATGCATCCCATACTATCCTTTTTAGTGAACAAAAGGTTAAAAAGCCCTTTTATGTTCTTTTTGTAAAAATGAAGTCATTTAATGAAGACGATTCTAGATGGCTGATCCTGTCACATATTTTAGTGTGTGAATGGATTAGAAACAGTAAAGATTAAAGTGACAGAGCACATACTTCTGTATCTATGTTAAAGCCATGCCAGACGAGACAGTACAAACTCATATATTAACGCTGCACAGAAATCAATGGTGATACACATTGAGAACAAACGAAACAGATGACTGGGAGAAGGTTGTTTGTACATGCACATTCCATTATTTTGACACAGCGATAAGCTACGGGAACAAGAAAACTCAGATTGTACACATGGCGTCAAAGCTTGGCAATCAATGAAGATTTAGAGAGCGGAGAGCTTTGTGGAGCCAAATACCGTTGCTCACTGGGATAGTTTTATAAAACATTTCAAAGCATATTTTATTCTTTTTTTTTTTTTTAAACAATTTAAAGGATTACTCCAACTATCAAGACCACTTCTGCTTTTTTAAGTGGTCATGGTAATATGAGTCAGCATGTGCAGTGTTTCAGCTTGAAACACTGCACATCCATAGATATTTTTTAATTGTGTGCTGGGAGACAGATGTACCCCCAGCACAGATTACATAAACAGCCCAGAACTCTGTTCCTCCTACCCCCTCTGCTATTTGTTTAAACTCCCCTCCCTCTTGCTCCATTCCCTCCTTCACTACCTCTCCCTGGCTCAGAGCATGCACATGCGCCTTGAGCTGTTAAAATTGTCCAAGCCTTTGATTGGATCTCGACGTGACTCCCCTGACAATATGAGAGGGTGTGCTGTGCAGTAAACTACATTTTACAATGCTCTTTGCCAATAGAGCAATATTCTGTTAACTATAGAGAAGGTTTGGATAAGTATTGAAATATATATATATATATATAGAAAGTAAGAATCAGGAGCACTCGCTTGGATTTTTCAACAGTGGATCAAGTGTTTAATCACAACTTTAACATCAACGTTTCGACCCTTCAGGGTCTTTATCAAGATAGTGATAATGCACATAGCATACAAATATATACACAAAAGTGAGTGATTAACTTACCCCACCTGTGTGAAGTGATTCCGGAAGTGCAATTAGCCGGGCGGAGTGTGTGTGGAAAAATGAGAAAGTCCGCATCATGACGTTCATGCGTGCGTGCGCGATGACGTGCGTGCGTGCGTGATGACGTGCGTGCGTGGAAACGTGCCCCCCCGCGTGATGACATCATCACGAGAGAAATAACCATGGTAACAACACAATCCCAGTGTAGCTACCCATACCAAGGAGGAACAAATTAAAAGAATAAAAGAATTCTATATACAGCTAGAGAGGGAAGAAGATATATAGACATGTGTAGCCATACCATAAATTAAGACCCACAATGGTAACTAAGTAAGCAAACCCAAAGGAAGTGTGGACATAAGGTGAGTATGTGTACTGAATCAAACCCAATATATGGGAAAGTAAGTCCTAAAATAATAGGATCTAAACCAGGAAAATGCAATAACGCAAGTGCCCATAAGACAACATGGAATATCTGTGCATGTATAAGTGTGGAAGAAATGTAAGAAATCTGACAACAGTGTGTGTATAAATCTGAAAGTGAGATCTGGAATGTGTGAACCATAAGAAGGAGGGATAAGTCCTACCCTGCAGGTGAGCCAATATGTGTGAGAGCAAAGAAAAAAGAAAGAAAGAAAAAGACCAAAAAGAAATAAAGAAAAGTGAAGAAATGAGCCAATGAAGATACCTCCGTCCCCATAGCAAATACAAGAACCCCAATGAAAACACATAACAACATAAACAAGTCTGCATCCCCGGGTTAAATAATCTATAGCTGTAACCAATTGGTAGACCTCACTATAAGCCTGTCCATATATATAAAAATGTGAATAATACTGGCCCCCTATCTCTTGAATAGGAGAGAGCCCATAAGGTTAGAACAGCTTGTCAAATATCTCCATAATAGACCCTCACTGCCCTCCTAACCTCAAGATCTAAGGAAAGAAGGAAAACAATATAAAAACCCTACGTAACAGGACATAGCCGATGAAGAATAGTACAAAAGAATGTATACCAAAGCAAACGTCTTGATTATAGACGTATGGCCCGTCTCGAGCCAGCCTGGCCCTGATGATAAACTTCTCTAAACAAAAACTACAAACCAATACATGATAGCGATCAGCTTTTGGAAAACGGAAGATCCAAATCAAAGGAAAAGAGAACAAAACCAATCTAGATAATCTAACGAGTATCTAAAAATGAAGAAAATGAGATATACTCATTAAGTCCCCTGGGTTGTAGGGTGTCCAATCGTTTGATCCAAAAGGTCTCTTTCTGGAGTAGTAGTTTGGATCGATCCCCACCTCTCATGAGGGTTGGTATCACATCGATGGCGATAAATTTCAAGGTGGGTAGTCTATGGTTAAATTCCAAGAAGTGCTTGGCCACCGGCTTGTCTGTTTTCCCATCTCTATAGGCTGTCATAATTGATGATCGGTGCCCCCTGATTCTGTCTCGGAGTGTGAGATCCGTCTTCCCCACGTAGCATAATCCACATGGGCATGAGATGAGATATATCACGTGGTCTGTCAGGCAAGAGATATAATGATTAATCTTGTATCTAGTGCCCGAGTGTGGATGTGCAAATGTAGAACCAGGTAGCATATGTCCACACGTGACACATCCCGTACACCTGAAGCACCCCATCTTAGTGGGTTTAGTAGAAGTCAGCTTTTCTCTTGGTAAATCTGTTTTCATCAGTAGATCCTTGAGACTTTTATTCCTACTATAGGCAATTCTAGGGGGATTGGAGAAAATGGTACTCAGAGAGTTGTCAGCAGATAGAATATCCCAGCGTTTTTTAATACTCCGTGAGATGTTCCCACTGGCTGAATTGAATGTCATCGGGATCGTAATTTGTGGGACATTGTATCGGGTGGTGCCTTTGACATAGATCTCTCGTGCCCGTTTAAGGGCTTGTTCAAGCGTATCCTTATAGTATCCCCTTTCCAAGAATGCTCTTTGCATCATCCCAAGTTGTGTTTCACAATTTGTGCTGTCGGAATTGTTCCTCAGTACCCTGAGGAATTGGGAGATGGGTAAAGACTTTTTTAATGCCTGAGGGTGAAAGCTCGTGGAGTGCAATAACGTATTCCGGTCAGATGGTTTCTTATATAGGCTATAGCCAATTTTGTTGTGACATTTGTATACTTCTACATCCAAGAATTGTATCTTGTCAGTGCTCCAATGAAGTGTGAGTTCCACAGGGGATTCATCATTATTGATCACATTAATCATGGACTGTAGTTCTTCCACTGCTCCAGACCAAATGATAAAAATATCGTCCACAAACCTGTGGTATGAAATAATGTGGGCACTAAACATATCCAAAATCTTGTTACGCTCAAAAATGTACATGTAGCAGTTGGCGTAGGATGGAGCTATGGCCGATCCCATCGCAGTTCCCCGAAGTTGTATATAGAAATTCTTTTCAAATCTGAAATAATTATGAAACAATAGAAACTCCAAACATTCTAACAAGAATTCTATGGGGGGGCCATGGTAACAGTTGCTCTCGCATAACCAAGTACGAAGTGCTGCCATCCCTGCATCATGCGGGATAATCGTAAACAGACTTTTCACATCAATAGTAGCAAATATTACTGGTGAATCTGGTAAAGTGAGCTCTTTGATCTTCCCCAGGAAATCCTGAGTGTCCTTCAGGGATGTAGGTATGGTCTCAATGCTAGTTTTACAATGGTAATCCACAAATTTAGCCAAGGGTTCTAATAGACCCCCTCTTGCCGAAACGATCGGTCTGCCCGGAGGTGTATTGGGGTTCTTGTGTACCTTCGGTAATGTGTACAATACCGGGATTTTCGGGTGTTCATTTATCAGGTATGCCGCCGTGTATTCATCAATCCATCCTGAAGCCATACCTTGGTCCACTAATATTCGAAGTTTTTTCAAAAAAGAGGTGGTAGGATCAAAGGTGATCATCTGGTATGTAACATTGTCACTCAATTGGTTGAGAATTTCAGCTCTATAATCCGAGTAGTTTTGGATGACTATGGCACCTCCTTTATCCGCTGGTCGAATCGTTATAGTATGGTCTTTCTTCAGATCCTGCAATGCCACTTTCTCCCCAGCAGTCATGTTTTCTCCCATAGGTTTATGCTGGAGAAGAGTCTGGTTTATATCTTGTCGGATTAGTTGTCCAAACGTCTTAATTGAGGCCTGAGAGGTTTTCGGTTCCCATATGTTCTTCAATTTAAATGGATGTTTTTCTTTATTGCCCCATTGGTCCCGTGTAATGTTCAAATTGAGAGTACGGTTCATCTTAAATAATTCAACATCCAATGCGAACTTATCTGGTTTAGAAAATGGTACAAATGTCAGTCCCTTAGACAGTATGCTAATGTGATCCCTTGTTAACTGTTTAGTTGATAGGTTGAATACGGGGTTTATTTCTTCTTCATTGGTGGTTTGGACCTGAGTTTTATAGATCCTGCCCCTCTGTCCCCTCCTGATAGGTCTATGTTTGTGTTTGCTCTTGCTGCCAATGTTGATGGTGGTGGGTCGTTGGGGTGTTGTCCCCCACCTAAAAAATGTTGGGAGGAATCATATCTCATTTGGGTTCCCATTCGTTGCCTTGAGTCTGCGCCCTCAGTTTCAGACATTGATTCTGCAGAGCTAGTATCAATGGACATGAATTGTGGTTTCCTAATCCTCATTTTCTGCCGTGGAAATTGCGGTCTCCGTCTCTCTCCCCCACATAACCAGTGATATACCTGATGATGCGTGTAGTCGTGATCAACCTTTGCCAGTTTTTGCTTCTTAAATTTAATCAAATCGTTTCTATATCGCATAATCTCATCTTGTAGTTTAATCATCTGTTGTGCAGAAGCTGAAGCCGTTATTAGTGATGTATTGGATGTTTCCACCTTGTTAATCGACTCTTTGACTACCACCAATTCATTCTTCACCTCCTCCACAGTGATAATCATCCAATCTAAAGCACACTTATTGGCTATACCAGCCCATTTGCGACAAAATTCAGGGTTCTGTCTGCCGATGGTAGGTGCATTGCGTACCCTAAATCCTCTAGGGATCCTTTTGGATCTATAGTAATCAGAGATAAATATCCCGTGCAGATCCAAATCTACTTCTCGCCTTTTTAACTTGATCAGTTCATTATATACATCCCTGATGGAATCCACATGCTGTAATTCATCAGTGCCCTTCGGCCACAAAATATTCTCTGCCTCCGCTTCTGAGATTTGTAGTATCTCGGCAGTGTCCACTAGGGCCCCAGCCCTAAGTAAAAAATCCTCCATGGAAAAGTGCTTGATCAAAGATCAAGTGGAATCAATCCCCAAACTTGATGGTAGTAAGATAATATAGGTAAATAATACGGTGGTGCTAACAGAGAGTGTGTGGCAAGCACACTTACAATATATTTAGTCCAGACTCTGGCACTCAACCTTAAAGCAACATATATGCAATGTATATTACCAGGGTGCCTCCAGGCCAGTAGATAGAAAGTAAGAATCAGGAGCACTCGCTTGGATTTTTCAACAGTGGATCAAGTGTTTAATCACAACTTTAACATCAACGTTTCGACCCTTCAGGGTCTTTATCAAGATAGTGATAATGCACATAGCATACAAATATATACACAAAAGTGAGTGATTAACTTACCCCACCTGTGTGAAGTGATTCCGGAAGTGCAATTAGCCGGGCGGAGTGTGTGTGGAAAAATGAGAAAGTCCGCATCATGACGTTCATGCGTGCGTGCGCGATGACGTGCGTGCGTGCGTGATGACGTGCGTGCGTGGAAACGTGCCCCCCCGCGTGATGACATCATCACGAGAGAAATAACCATGGTAACAACACAATCCCAGTGTAGCTACCCATACCAAGGAGGAACAAATTAAAAGAATAAAAGAATTCTATATACAGCTAGAGAGGGAAGAAGATATATAGACATGTGTAGCCATACCATAAATTAAGACCCACAATGGTAACTAAGTAAGCAAACCCAAAGGAAGTGTGGACATAAGGTGAGTATGTGTACTGAATCAAACCCAATATATGGGAAAGTAAGTCCTAAAATAATAGGATCTAAACCAGGAAAATGCAATAACGCAAGTGCCCATAAGACAACATGGAATATCTGTGCATGTATAAGTGTGGAAGAAATGTAAGAAATCTGACAACAGTGTGTGTATAAATCTGAAAGTGAGATCTGGAATGTGTGAACCATAAGAAGGAGGGATAAGTCCTACCCTGCAGGTGAGCCAATATGTGTGAGAGCAAAGAAAAAAGAAAGAAAGAAAAAGACCAAAAAGAAATAAAGAAAAGTGAAGAAATGAGCCAATGAAGATACCTCCGTCCCCATAGCAAATACAAGAACCCCAATGAAAACACATAACAACATAAACAAGTCTGCATCCCCGGGTTAAATAATCTATAGCTGTAACCAATTGGTTACAGCTATAGATTATTTAACCCGGGGATGCAGACTTGTTTATGTTGTTATGTGTTTTCATTGGGGTTCTTGTATTTGCTATGGGGACGGAGGTATCTTCATTGGCTCATTTCTTCACTTTTCTTTATTTCTTTTTGGTCTTTTTCTTTCTTTCTTTTTTCTTTGCTCTCACACATATTGGCTCACCTGCAGGGTAGGACTTATCCCTCCTTCTTATGGTTCACACATTCCAGATCTCACTTTCAGATTTATACACACACTGTTGTCAGATTTCTTACATTTCTTCCACACTTATACATGCACAGATATTCCATGTTGTCTTATGGGCACTTGCGTTATTGCATTTTCCTGGTTTAGATCCTATTATTTTAGGACTTACTTTCCCATATATTGGGTTTGATTCAGTACACATACTCACCTTATGTCCACACTTCCTTTGGGTTTGCTTACTTAGTTACCATTGTGGGTCTTAATTTATGGTATGGCTACACATGTCTATATATCTTCTTCCCTCTCTAGCTGTATATAGAATTCTTTTATTCTTTTAATTTGTTCCTCCTTGGTATGGGTAGCTACACTGGGATTGTGTTGTTACCATGGTTATTTCTCTCGTGATGATGTCATCACGCGGGGGGGCACGTTTCCACGCACGCACGTCATCACGCACGCACGCACGTCATCGCGCACGCACGCATGAACGTCATGATGCGGACTTTCTCATTTTTCCACACACACTCCGCCCGGCTAATTGCACTTCCGGAATCACTTCACACAGGTGGGGTAAGTTAATCACTCACTTTTGTGTATATATTTGTATGCTATGTGCATTATCACTATCTTGATAAAGACCCTGAAGGGTCGAAACGTTGATGTTAAAGTTGTGATTAAACACTTGATCCACTGTTGAAAAATCCAAGCGAGTGCTCCTGATTCTTACTTTCTATCTACTGGCCTGGAGGCACCCTGGTAATATACATTGCATATATGTTGCTTTAAGGTTGAGTGCCAGAGTCTGGACTAAATATATTGTAAGTGTGCTTGCCACACACTCTCTGTTAGCACCACCGTATTATTTACCTATATTATCTTACTACCATCAAGTTTGGGGATTGATTCCACTTGATCTTTGATCAAGCACTTTTCCATGGAGGATTTTTTACTTAGGGCTGGGGCCCTAGTGGACACTGCCGAGATACTACAAATCTCAGAAGCGGAGGCAGAGAATATTTTGTGGCCGAAGGGCACTGATGAATTACAGCATGTGGATTCCATCAGGGATGTATATAATGAACTGATCAAGTTAAAAAGGCGAGAAGTAGATTTGGATCTGCACGGGATATTTATCTCTGATTACTATAGATCCAAAAGGATCCCTAGAGGATTTAGGGTACGCAATGCACCTACCATCGGCAGACAGAACCCTGAATTTTGTCGCAAATGGGCTGGTATAGCCAATAAGTGTGCTTTAGATTGGATGATTATCACTGTGGAGGAGGTGAAGAATGAATTGGTGGTAGTCAAAGAGTCGATTAACAAGGTGGAAACATCCAATACATCACTAATAACGGCTTCAGCTTCTGCACAACAGATGATTAAACTACAAGATGAGATTATGCGATATAGAAACGATTTGATTAAATTTAAGAAGCAAAAACTGGCAAAGGTTGATCACGACTACACGCATCATCAGGTATATCACTGGTTATGTGGGGGAGAGAGACGGAGACCGCAATTTCCACGGCAGAAAATGAGGATTAGGAAACCACAATTCATGTCCATTGATACTAGCTCTGCAGAATCAATGTCTGAAACTGAGGGCGCAGACTCAAGGCAACGAATGGGAACCCAAATGAGATATGATTCCTCCCAACATTTTTTAGGTGGGGGACAACACCCCAACGACCCACCACCATCAACATTGGCAGCAAGAGCAAACACAAACATAGACCTATCAGGAGGGGACAGAGGGGCAGGATCTATAAAACTCAGGTCCAAACCACCAATGAAGAAGAAATAAACCCCGTATTCAACCTATCAACTAAACAGTTAACAAGGGATCACATTAGCATACTGTCTAAGGGACTGACATTTGTACCATTTTCTAAACCAGATAAGTTCGCATTGGATGTTGAATTATTTAAGATGAACCGTACTCTCAATTTGAACATTACACGGGACCAATGGGGCAATAAAGAAAAACATCCATTTAAATTGAAGAACATATGGGAACCGAAAACCTCTCAGGCCTCAATTAAGACGTTTGGACAACTAATCCGACAAGATATAAACCAGACTCTTCTCCAGCATAAACCTATGGGAGAAAACATGACTGCTGGGGAGAAAGTGGCATTGCAGGATCTGAAGAAAGACCATACTATAACGATTCGACCAGCGGATAAAGGAGGTGCCATAGTCATCCAAAACTACTCGGATTATAGAGCTGAAATTCTCAACCAATTGAGTGACAATGTTACATACCAGATGATCACCTTTGATCCTACCACCTCTTTTTTGAAAAAACTTCGAATATTAGTGGACCAAGGTATGGCTTCAGGATGGATTGATGAATACACGGCGGCATACCTGATAAATGAACACCCGAAAATCCCGGTATTGTACACATTACCGAAGGTACACAAGAACCCCAATACACCTCCGGGCAGACCGATCGTTTCGGCAAGAGGGGGTCTATTAGAACCCTTGGCTAAATTTGTGGATTACCATTGTAAAACTAGCATTGAGACCATACCTACATCCCTGAAGGACACTCAGGATTTCCTGGGGAAGATCAAAGAGCTCACTTTACCAGATTCACCAGTAATATTTGCTACTATTGATGTGAAAAGTCTGTTTACGATTATCCCGCATGATGCAGGGATGGCAGCACTTCGTACTTGGTTATGCGAGAGCAACTGTTACCATGGCCCCCCCATAGAATTCTTGTTAGAATGTTTGGAGTTTCTATTGTTTCATAATTATTTCAGATTTGAAAAGAATTTCTATATACAACTTCGGGGAACTGCGATGGGATCGGCCATAGCTCCATCCTACGCCAACTGCTACATGTACATTTTTGAGCGTAACAAGATTTTGGATATGTTTAGTGCCCACATTATTTCATACCACAGGTTTGTGGACGATATTTTTATCATTTGGTCTGGAGCAGTGGAAGAACTACAGTCCATGATTAATGTGATCAATAATGATGAATCCCCTGTGGAACTCACACTTCATTGGAGCACTGACAAGATACAATTCTTGGATGTAGAAGTATACAAATGTCACAACAAAATTGGCTATAGCCTATATAAGAAACCATCTGACCGGAATACGTTATTGCACTCCACGAGCTTTCACCCTCAGGCATTAAAAAAGTCTTTACCCATCTCCCAATTCCTCAGGGTACTGAGGAACAATTCCGACAGCACAAATTGTGAAACACAACTTGGGATGATGCAAAGAGCATTCTTGGAAAGGGGATACTATAAGGATACGCTTGAACAAGCCCTTAAACGGGCACGAGAGATCTATGTCAAAGGCACCACCCGATACAATGTCCCACAAATTACGATCCCGATGACATTCAATTCAGCCAGTGGGAACATCTCACGGAGTATTAAAAAACGCTGGGATATTCTATCTGCTGACAACTCTCTGAGTACCATTTTCTCCAATCCCCCTAGAATTGCCTATAGTAGGAATAAAAGTCTCAAGGATCTACTGATGAAAACAGATTTACCAAGAGAAAAGCTGACTTCTACTAAACCCACTAAGATGGGGTGCTTCAGGTGTACGGGATGTGTCACGTGTGGACATATGCTACCTGGTTCTACATTTGCACATCCACACTCGGGCACTAGATACAAGATTAATCATTATATCTCTTGCCTGACAGACCACGTGATATATCTCATCTCATGCCCATGTGGATTATGCTACGTGGGGAAGACGGATCTCACACTCCGAGACAGAATCAGGGGGCACCGATCATCAATTATGACAGCCTATAGAGATGGGAAAACAGACAAGCCGGTGGCCAAGCACTTCTTGGAATTTAACCATAGACTACCCACCTTGAAATTTATCGCCATCGATGTGATACCAACCCTCATGAGAGGTGGGGATCGATCCAAACTACTACTCCAGAAAGAGACCTTTTGGATCAAACGATTGGACACCCTACAACCCAGGGGACTTAATGAGTATATCTCATTTTCTTCATTTTTAGATACTCGTTAGATTATCTAGATTGGTTTTGTTCTCTTTTCCTTTGATTTGGATCTTCCGTTTTCCAAAAGCTGATCGCTATCATGTATTGGTTTGTAGTTTTTGTTTAGAGAAGTTTATCATCAGGGCCAGGCTGGCTCGAGACGGGCCATACGTCTATAATCAAGACGTTTGCTTTGGTATACATTCTTTTGTACTATTCTTCATCGGCTATGTCCTGTTACGTAGGGTTTTTATATTGTTTTCCTTCTTTCCTTAGATCTTGAGGTTAGGAGGGCAGTGAGGGTCTATTATGGAGATATTTGACAAGCTGTTCTAACCTTATGGGCTCTCTCCTATTCAAGAGATAGGGGGCCAGTATTATTCACATTTTTATATATATGGACAGGCTTATAGTGAGGTCTACCAATTGGTTACAGCTATAGATTATTTAACCCGGGGATGCAGACTTGTTTATGTTGTTATGTGTTTTCATTGGGGTTCTTGTATTTGCTATGGGGACGGAGGTATCTTCATTGGCTCATTTCTTCACTTTTCTTTATTTCTTTTTGGTCTTTTTCTTTCTTTCTTTTTTCTTTGCTCTCACACATATTGGCTCACCTGCAGGGTAGGACTTATCCCTCCTTCTTATGGTTCACACATTCCAGATCTCACTTTCAGATTTATACACACACTGTTGTCAGATTTCTTACATTTCTTCCACACTTATACATGCACAGATATTCCATGTTGTCTTATGGGCACTTGCGTTATTGCATTTTCCTGGTTTAGATCCTATTATTTTAGGACTTACTTTCCCATATATTGGGTTTGATTCAGTACACATACTCACCTTATGTCCACACTTCCTTTGGGTTTGCTTACTTAGTTACCATTGTGGGTCTTAATTTATGGTATGGCTACACATGTCTATATATCTTCTTCCCTCTCTAGCTGTATATAGAATTCTTTTATTCTTTTAATTTGTTCCTCCTTGGTATGGGTAGCTACACTGGGATTGTGTTGTTACCATGGTTATTTCTCTCGTGATGATGTCATCACGCGGGGGGGCACGTTTCCACGCACGCACGTCATCACGCACGCACGCACGTCATCGCGCACGCACGCATGAACGTCATGATGCGGACTTTCTCATTTTTCCACACACACTCCGCCCGGCTAATTGCACTTCCGGAATCACTTCACACAGGTGGGGTAAGTTAATCACTCACTTTTGTGTATATATTTGTATGCTATGTGCATTATCACTATCTTGATAAAGACCCTGAAGGGTCGAAACGTTGATGTTAAAGTTGTGATTAAACACTTGATCCACTGTTGAAAAATCCAAGCGAGTGCTCCTGATTCTTACTTTCTATCTACTGGCCTGGAGGCACCCTGGTAATATACATTGCATATATGTTGCTTTAAGGTTGAGTGCCAGAGTCTGGACTAAATATATATATATATATATATATATATATATATAATGCTTAAGTAAAAAACACAATAACATAAAATACGTATTACCGGGCATTAGAGTGGCTGGACTTAAATTAATATAGAATGGTCAAGAACAAGCCAAGATATGGGGTACAGAATGAGACAGAAAGACTCTAGTTGTTGTGGACTACATCCCCCATAATGCTTTTACACCCATAATGCTGGCAAAGCATCATGGGAGGTGAAGTCCAAAACATCTGGAGTGCCGAAGGTGGCACAATCTCTTACCTTATTCCATCGCGCCCACGTGGTGCAGGATCCAGGGCAGACTCGTCTTCCAACAAGTTCAGCATGTCCCACGCCGGACGCTAGAGTCACATCCCTTTTTATGACGTGGCGCATACGCGCCGACGTCATGACGTCATTGGCGTGGTCCCGCGTCATCAATACCAGCCACAAATATTTGGGGGGCATGGCCTTAAAGCTAAAGATGCTCCATTGTAAAAGGGGCACCTTTTGCCTTGTTCCTTGCCCTATTGTGGTTCCCTGTGTTCCTCTTAGTGCTCTTTGATTCTCCTTTCGTATTTACTGTTGTTTCTGTGTACTGACCCGGCTTGGCTTTTGACGTTCCTGTTTTCTGGTTCCCTGACTCGGCTTGTATTTTGACCTCCTGATTTCTGGTATCCTGACCTGGCTATTCTTGTATCGTTCTCCTGATCTCTGGTATTCTGATTTTTGGCTATCCTCTGACTACTCTTTTCTACCTACGTTAAATCCGACCATTCTAAGGTTCAGTAATACGGGCTTGGGTTTTCTGTGGGTTTACATACTGCGTGTTGGGTTAGCACACAACCATGATAGAAGGTTGCCTATGTCTGCAGTAAATCAATGATACTAGAATTAGAATAGTCAAGAGCAAGCAAAACTTAAAATATCAAATCACAAGATAAACACAACAAGTGGAAACCACAGCAGGGAACTAACAGAAAGGCAGGTTTGGGTTTAAATAGCCCTAGTAAGGCAATGATTGGTCAGACTTGACCTTGTGACTCCAAAACGTGCATGTGCATCAGTGACGTGACCACGGTGGAACATAAAAGAACTGAACTACTTTGTGATTACAGAAATGCATAGTTTAGTGATGAGTGCGTGGGCAGATATGTAAAAAATGTGATGCAATAAAGTGAATCACAATACTTTTAATTTATATATGACGCTGCTACCCATAAGTATTAGAGATTCTAGGCATGTAGTTATATTGTTTGCCGGATAGCTTTGTCAAATTTAGCTCTGTTTTGTTCACCTAACAAAACAAATGTAATGCCCTAAAATCCTTTGGTGTTAATTATTTCGACAGTGCAAGGCTGTTTAAAAAGCTTGAAATCCGTGCCTTGCATAGTTTTATTGCTGTTACCATATTTTAAACATCGCTACATTTTTGTATAGCAAGACAGTTATAAGCTTAGTACTATATGATTCAATAATTACACCAAAATTCTGTGTAAGTTTAAATAATAGCCTTAATGAACCACTGAAAATAAGAGGTCCCCGATGGATTACATTTGTCCTGGGAACAATTAGCATAAAGAGACTCCTGGGGATAAGCATGAAAATGTTGCAGAAAAGCAATAAACGTTTTACACCCAGGCTATTACTTAGCAGCAGGCGGTATGAATCTCACTAATATTCCTTCAGAAGTTACCATTATTAAAACAATGCTTTTGTTGATATTTTCTGTTTTTGTTTGGTTTTAGTGACAAGAACATTTTATTTCTTCTGGGATGTTAAAAGTAAAAAAGTATTGGACTGACCACATCTGGAATTTATCCTTCAAGCACTAATGCAACTAATTATACTAATAAATATTTGATAGAGCAATAACTTGACAAGGTGTCATTTTTAAAAGAGTACTCCAACAATAAAAGTAAATATATTTATTTAAAAATTTTCCCCCAAGTGTTTATATTATTGTTACGACTACAATGTAAATAAAGTTTTTAAAAAGTCATAGAAAGTATCTTTATTCCAGCACCAGATCAATCTCCTCGATGCAGCCACTCTGCCTTCTGTGATAGTCTGTCAGTCTGACAAACGTAAATATTAACATTTCTCAGAAATGGCAATGTTTTACATTGGCAGAGAATAGAGTCAGCATCCATGCACAAAAACCACTTCATCAGTATGATGTTTTTTTTTTTTTTTGTTGTTGTTTTTTTTTGGTTTGTTTTTATTCTTAATTTTGTGCGGGCATAAGGTTCACGCAGTTTCAGTAGTTGCTATTTTACAATCGTAAATTCAAAGAATAGTACAGGTAATATATATTCCATGCCCAGTTTTGTTTTAAAAGTATGCAAGAAAGAAAAACACATGAGTAGAATAACATATCGAACTGTAATTTTAAATGTAGAAAGGTAAGTCGCCTGTCTGTAGTGTTAATGGATGCTAGAGTTGCTGGGTGGAATGCTCTGTATCCCCAAGCTTGGGAGGACTGGGGGGTTAGTGTCGCACTGTGGCCTGTCCCTTTATGGAGCGGTTTGGCTAGTGTTGGTTGTGCTCTGTGTCCACCTAGTGTCAGCCTCGTGGCTGTTAGAAGGGCAGGACATACAGTACTTTGGGGGTATATTTAGTGGAGCCGTGCACAGTGTTATGTGGCCCACACGTGGAGGGGTGCAGTTTCCCGTCTAAGGAGGAATGGTACCGCTCTCCTTCCTACGTTCCTCATGTGGTGGTTGTATACGCGGTCAGTTGTGTGAGAGGGAATGTTGGCTATGGTGTCATGTGTGGGTGTGCCTGTCAGGACCCCAGTGTGCGAACAGTTTAGACTTAAACAAGCAGGAGACAGAGAAACGTAAAGTCAAAGAAAACCAAAATCAAATAAAAAACAAACATAAAAACAAACTCAGCGGTTGATTGAATGCACAGTCCTTTTGGCCAGATCCTATGTGTTCCCTTCAAAGTCTCAGGTGCCCGTTAGGTGCCGATTAGCCCTTTGCGCTCTGAATGCGGTAGAGAGTGGAGTGGTGGGTCCTGCTGGCTGGAACAGTTTTACTTTGGAAATGTCCCAGGTGTGTGGGGGCTTTTGCCTCGGTGCTTTGGTGGTCGGTTCTGAAATTCCGGAAGACATTCCTAGTGCTGTCTGCACTGAGTCTATTTCCGATGCGTCGTTTATAAAGGGTTAGGATGATGTGGTTTTGGAGCTGTGCTCTTCTAAAGGGACACATCAAGCACAGCACAACTTTTATGCAGTTTAAAACTGTTGCTTAAAGGAACACTCAAGGGTCAGGAATATAAATGTGTATTCCTAACTCTATGGTGTTAAAAACACTATTCCCTTGCCCTTTTAGGTAGTATTACATCTCACCTTTTTTCAAACGCCACGTGGGTCTGCCAGAGCTAGCCTTCCCCCAATCCGCCTCCTTGGTTGAGATTATCAGAATTGATCATCTAAGCCAATCCCATAGGAAAGCATTGGATTGGCCGAAATTGATAATTCTTTCAAATATATTTTTTTAAAGATATATTTTACAATAACTTTTATAATGTAAAAGAAACTAACATATACAGGGAGTGCAGAATTATTAGGCAAGTTGTATTTTTGAGGATTAATTTTATTATTGAACAACAACCATGTTCTCAATTAACCCACAAAACTCATTAATATCAAAGCTGAATATTTTTGGAAGTAGTTTTTAGTTTGTTTTTAGTTTTAGCTATTTTAGGGGGATATCTGTGTGTGCAGGTGACTATTACTGTGCATAATTATTAGGCAACTTAACAAAAAACAAATATATACCCATTTCAATTATTTATTTTTACCAGTGAAACCAATATAACATCTCAACATTCACAAATATACATTTCTGACATTCAAAAACAAAACAAAAACAAATCAGTGACCAATATAGCCACCTTTCTTTGCAAGGACACTCAAAAGCCTGTCATCCATGGATTCTGTCAGTGTTTTGATCTGTTCACCATCAACATTGCGTGCAGCAGCAACCACAGCCTCCCAGACACTGTTCAGAGAGGTGTACTGTTTTCCCTCCTTGTAAATCTCACATTTGATGATGGACCACAGGTTCTCAATGGGGTTCAGATCAGGTGAACAAGGAGGCCATGTCATTAGATTTTCTTCTTTTATACCCTTTCTTGCCAGCCACGCTGTGGAGTACTTGGACGCGTGTGATGGAGCATTGTCCTGCATGAAAATCATGTTTTTCTTGAAGGATGCAGACTTCTTCCTGTACCACTGCTTGAAGAAGGTGTCTTCCAGAAACTGGGAGTTGAGCTTGACTCCATCCTCAACCCGAAAAGGCCCCACAAGCTCATCTTTGATGATACCAGCCCAAACCAGTACTCCACCTCCACCTTGCTGGCGTCTGAGTCGGACTGGAGCTCTCTGCCCTTTACCAATCCATCCATCTGGCCCATCAAGACTCACTCTCATTTCATCAGTCCATAAAACCTTAGAAAAATCAGTCTTGAGATATTTCTTGGCCCAGTCTTGACGTTTCAGCTTGTGTGTCTTGTTCAGTGATGGTCGTCTTTCAGCCTTTCTTACCTTGGCCATGTCTCTGAGTATTGCACACCTTGTGCTTTCGGGCATTTCAGTGATGTTGCAGCTCTGAAATATGGCCAAACTGGTGGCAAGTGGCATCTTGGCAGCTGCACGCTTGACTTTTCTCAGTTCATGGGCAGTTATTTTGCGCCTTGGTTTCTCCACACGCTTCTTGCGACCCTGTTGACTATTTTGAATGAAAATCTTGATTGTTCGATGATCACGCTTCAGAAGCTTTGCAATTTTAAGAGTGCTGCATCCCTCTGCAAGATATCTCACTATTTTTGACTTTTCTGAGCCTGTCAAGTCCTTCTTTTGACCCATTTTGCCAAAGGAAAGGAAGTTGCCTAATAATTATGCACACCTGATATAGGGTGTTGATGTCATTAGACCACACCCCTTCTCATTACAGAGATGCACATCACCTAATATGCTTAATTGGTAGTAGGCTTTCGAGCCTATACAGCTTGGAGTAAGACAACATGCATAAAGAGGATGATGTGGTCAAAATACTCATTTGCCTAATAATTCTGCACACAGTGTATGTTATACATAAAAAGAGTAAATATTTATCCAGCCCATATGTAAATCAATGATGAAAGTATTGAACAGGCACTTTATAGTCAACTTTTGTTGTGATAACATATTGGCATGAATGAACTATGCAATTAAACTTCAATGTTAATAAGTAAAACAAAAAAAAACAAAAAAATTTGGAGTGGGGAGGCAAAGGAAGAAGGGAGAAAAAGTGGAAGGGGATACCTAGTTCAGATAATTGCGCAATAGTATAACATTTTTTGTTGTCAAACAATTTTCCAAATACATTTCTTTATGCAAGCAATCAAAACCTATATTCTCTTTTAATCTTTGTTTCCCATTCGTCTAAGGTTATCTAACTGCAAAAAGGTTGTCCGAGAGCCAGTTCCTACCCCTTAAAGGATCACTATAGTGTCAGGAAAACAAACTCTCAGGGTCCCCCTCCTGTGGCGCTGAAGAGGTTAAAACCCCTTAAGCAGCTTACCTTAATCCAGCGCCGGGCTGGTGACCTCTCCTCCCCTGCCTACGTCAGCTCCAGAGTGGAGCGGAATCCGCATGCGCAGGAAGAGCCGTGCGCAAATTCTAACAGTCCATAGGAAAGCATTTCTCAATGCTTTCCAATGGACGTTCTGCATGCTGGATGCTAATTTCGCATCCAGACTCACAGAAGCGCCTGTAGTGGCTGTCAGAAAGACAGCCACTAGAGGTTGGATTAACCCTGTTATGTTTCTCTGAAACTGCTATGTTTACATGTGAAGGGTTAAAACCTGAGGGACCTGGCACCCAGACCACTTCATTGTGCTGAAGTGGTCTGGGTGACTATAGTGCCCCTTTAATATCTAGTTTACAATTAAAAACGTATTTAATAGTAGGGATTGTTGGTGATCTCCAGTATATGGGGATGACCATAGTAGCAGCTAAAAGGATATGTCCAATTATACATTTTTCAATAGTATCAGGGAAGAATTTGAATAAAGCCAATTCTAAAGTGAGTACAGTAATATTAGAATTTACTATTTGGATTAATTTATGTATTTGCTGCCAAAATTGTGTGAGTTTGGGACAATACCAAAAAAACATGTGAAAGTGAGCTAATTATTCCACAGTTTCTCCAATATTTATCTGGATATCTGGAGTTCACTTTTTTCATCTATGCATTATTTTGAAATTGTTTTCCCAATGATTTGAGCACTGTGCAACTCAAATTTACAAATTTAAGCCATTCCTCCCATGCAAGTATGTAATCATCTTTTAATCTAGGTGTGGGCATTAGATAAGAGTAACATTGAGATATAGTACCGCGTTTATTAGGGTTATGTACGTATGTTTTTTCCAAATCAGATAATGCTTTTCCTGTATCATTTTCATCTAAATTTTGAATGGAAAATTTATCTTTTATTTTATTAATAATTAATTTTGTTCTAATTGCATATTATCTGCTAGGCCAAATTTACCTTTTCAGAAAAGACATTAAAGAATTATTTAAGAAAAAGTCATATATATATTTTGAATTGATTTAGTGTGCCAATTATCCAAATTAAAATCAGGAACATCTAGTTTTAATGTGATGTGAAATCTGCAAGAACTTTCCCCTACAGCAGTTTGACAGATTTAAAGTTGTGAGTTTTCTCTATGTGTGGGGCTAGTGACTAAAATATTTCTAACTTCTGCAAAAAAAAGTTAAATAGCTACCAAATCCATATATTAGCCCTGTGTGGAGTTAATCCTAGAGTTTAATTATCAACACTGCTATTTTATTGTAGTGCATCAATTTTAAACATTGCAATGAAAAGGTATCCACGGCTACTTCATATACAGTTATGAAGTCATAATGTGCAGAAATGGACCTGGGCATCTATAGCTAAGCATAAAACTGACTTCACTGTAAAAAGCAATAGAGTAAAAAAAAAAAAAAAAAAATGCACAGAACACCTTATGGCCTTCCTAGATAGCATTCTTCTGATTATGCTTGAAGTTACCACTATTCTATATTATTAGGCCATTATGATGAAAATGTTTGTCAAGCTGGCAATAATCTATTATTCTAACTCTTTTATTGAGAATAAGCAATAATTAAATAATATGGACTTAATATAAAAATAATTCCAAGAGTGTTATAAAACAGGTCACTTGATAGGATTGTAAAATAATTTTGTGAGGTGCTGCAAGTAGGGAACACCTTGTGCTCAGTGTTTGTGTATTTTAAACAGTCCTGAACATACAAAAGAAATTGCATTTCCCAGGCAAAAGAGCCCCTTGTGATTTAGTGCCACAAGGTAAAGAGTGCAACATATGATACTGTAAATTGACCTTATAAATACATCGAAAATTATCACTTACTTTCCAGTTTGGGGGCAAAACAAATCCCTGAAAAAAGGTTTGCATGCTCTATCATATGTTTATCATTCTTACTAGGCTTCCTATCGCTCACACACCTTATATTGTTAATGTTTTTGTTTTTTGTTTTTAAATCATTAGTGTAGTGTTCCTCAGGCTGCAAAGTGAAATATAGATCCCCCAGGTGACGGGAGGGGTGCTACGCAGAGGGTCCTAGCAGTACCCCTTCTCCATTGCTAAAGTAGTGTGATTGTGCAGGATTGTATTGAATGTCTGACAACACATCTTGTTCATGTCACTGGCGGTATTTTTAATTGACATCTCGGTACGCATTGTTGGCAAGGTTTGCGTAGAGTAGCAGGGATATGGCTCCTATGGTGGTAGCTAAAAATACAAGTCATCAAGCTGGTCTCAAGCCTTAGGATTTTCTGCAGGCTAGCTAGACACCAGGACATTTGCAAATAAAACCTGAAAACAGTAAAGATAACTTTTTATAGTCCTGTGGTTATTTCAAATGCAATGGATATGTTTTATTTTTTGTGGTACTCTCTGCCTAGACTACTAATTTGAGTGTCACCTTTTAGACAATCCTAGGCATTCCAATATATATTTTATGAGTGCTATGCATACCATATAAACCCGTAATCAGAAGGAGAGACTTTCTATTCATCATAAAATGTGAATAATACTTCAAGGAGCTCATGTCCATTTGGAAGTTTTACTGATTAATATCCCACATTGAATATGAATATATTCATAATATTTTAAAATATACTACTTGCATATGTTGAGATCAGATTATTTATGTTTTTACTTATCACAGGGCTTGACAAATCCCAGGCACCAGGTCGCCATGGCGACCAGGAAATGTGTCCTGACACCTGGGATTTGTGAGCCTGTTTAGCCCTCGAGGTGACCGGCAGCCTGAGAGCAGAGGCAGGCAGTCGGATCACGCAGGGCTGAGGCGGACTACTAACTGAGGGAGGCGGCCAGCCGGCTCATTGAGACGTAAGGGAGGGAGACAGGTACCGGCTCAGGGAGAGCTGTGAGAAGCAGGGGGGTGGCTGACACAGGAAGTGGGGCGGCCGGCTCATTTATTGCTGAGGGAGGTAGGGGGGCGGTCAGCCTATAAAGAGCTAAGGGAGGCGGACAGCTGACGGAGGAGCGGACAGGTAATGGAGTGCAGAGGGAGGCGGGCGGGCGGATGACTTAATGCAGCAGCAAGGGAGCTGTAATCTCCCTGCCCTGCCCCCTCGCGCGGCTTGTAGTGATGCCAGGAGCCGGGTTATGATGTCTCTCCGGCCCCTCGGCCCACTAAACCATGCGCGGTAGGGAGCTGAGTAGGGAGATGACAGCAGCCCCACTGGACCCCAGTGAAAGCCTATCCACTCCAGCTCTGCAGAAGTAAGAAGCCTGAGTGGATTTAAATAAGTAATTACTTGTGAGTAAGTGTGTCTGTGAGTGTGTTTGTGTGTGTGTGTGTGTCTCTGTCTGTCTATATGTGTCAGGATCGGGACAGGGATCCAACACGCAGAGTACGAACAGGAGAGATGTACGTATACCGGACCTTAGAATGGCCGGACTAACGTAAGGAGAGAGCAGAGAATAGTCAGAGATAAGCCGGGGTCGAGGGAACGAGAGAACAGGTAAGCGAGAGACAAGCCGAGGTCAAAGGACACGAGAGGTAAACAGGAACGATAGTACAAGCCGAGTCAAAACCAAATAGAACAATAAACATAAGAGCACTGAGGAACCAGACAAGTTAGAACCACGACAGGGCAATGAACCATTACACACATCCCTCTTTTATACCCCGGTCCTTTAATTGATGACTCCGCCCTTGCTGAGCCCTGATTGGTTGTTCCGAACTAGATTGACAGGTCGGGATGTGATTGCCGTCATGACGTCGACTCCTGAGCGTCGTGTCATAAAAGGAAGCGGGACTCTCGCGACCGGCGTGGGAATGACTATGAGAGCTGTGAGGATTGGATGAATCAGCCCCGCTGAGAGAACGGCCGTCGGGAAGTCTAACCTCCTCCGAGGTAGAGACTTCAGGTACCCTGACAGTACCCCCCCCTCAGAAACGCCCACCGGGCGGAAGGAACCGGGGCGAGACGGAAAGCGAGCATGAAAAGCCCTGAGAAGGCGAGGAGCATGCACATCCTCCTGGACCACCCAAAACCTCTCCTCAGGACCATATCCTTTCCAGTCAACAAGATATTGCACCTTCCCCCGAGAAATCCGAGAATCGAGGATGGAATTGATCTCATACTCCTCCTGACCCTCAACCTGGACAGAACGAGGGGAAGGCACAGTGGAGGAAAACCTGTTACATACCAAAGGCTTCAATAAAGAAACATGAAAGGAGTTCGGGATGCGTAAAGCAGGCGGAAGAGCCAGACGATATGCAACAGGATTTATCCGAGACAGAACCCTGTAAGGGCCTATGTAACGAGGAGCAAATTTCATGGAAGGAACTTTCAAGCGGATGTTTCTGGTACTCAACCATACCCTATCACCCGGAGAGAATACAGGAGCCACCCTTCTGCGTTTGTCAGCGTGTCGTTTGGACACCATGGAATTATGAATAAGGATTTGTCGAGTCTGATCCCACAACTTCCTCAGATTGGCAACATGAATATCAACCGACGGTATCCCCTGGGAGGGGGAGGCCAACGGAAGGATGAAAGCCATAATTCATGAAAAAGGGGCTAGAACGAGTAGAATCGCAAACACTGTTGTTGTGCGCAAACTCCGCCCAAGGAATCAGACCGACCCAATCGTCCTGGTGTTCAGAAACAAAACAGCGCAAGAACTGTTCAACCTTTTGGTTGGTGCGTTCGGCAGCCCCATTGGACTGGGGATGATAGGCAGAGGAAAAATTTAATTTGATACCAAGCTGGGAACAGAAGGATCTCCAAAACCGGGAAACAAATTGGGAACCTCTATCAGAAATGATTTCAGAAGGAATCCCATGTAAACGAAAAATCTCCCTCGCGAAAATTTCAGCCAATTCGGGAGAAGAGGGCAATTTGAGCAGAGGTACAAAATGAGCCATTTTGGTAAACCTGTCAATTACTGTGAGGATAACCGTATGTTTTTTAGAAACCGGTAAATCAACGATGAAGTCCATAGCCAGACAAGACCATGGTTTCACAGGAATTTCTAGGGGGTGCAAAAGCCCACATGGAAGCGTATGAGGTTGTTTAGTCCTCATACAGACATCACATGCCCCGACGAATTCCTTAAGATCCTTACGTAATGAAGGCCACCAGAAATCTTTAGAAATCAAAGAACATGACTTGCGTATGCCAGGATGTCCGGCAAATTTACTGTTATGAAAACACTGCATAAGTTCCAGTTGGAGTTTAGGAGGAACGAAGTAACGGTCCCCCGGAATAGGTCCGGGTGCCAGATGTTGTAACTTCTTGATCTCATCCAGCAACGGAGAGTGAATCTTAATGCTAGTGCTGGCAACAATATTACGCTTGGGAACTATAGAAGAAAAAAAACATATCAGGCATAGTAGAAGGTTCGTGTTGGCGGGACAATGCATCGGCCTTAGAATTCTTAGAACCAGGTCTATAAGTGAGAACATAGTTGAAATGAGTAAGGAACAAAGACCAACGAGCCTGCCTGGCAGATAATCGCTTGGCTTCCCCTATATATGACAAATTCTTGTGATCCGTCAAAATAGTAACCGGGTGTAAAGTCCCTTCCAACAAATGTCTCCACTCCTTCAAAGCCAAAATTACAGCTAACAGTTCCCTGTTTCCAATATCATACCTGCTCTCAGGCCCAGACAATTTCCTGGAAAAAAACCACATGGATGCAGTGGTTTATTCAAACTTAACCTTTGGGACAGAATAGCGCCTACACCTGTCTCTGAGGCGTCTACCTCGAGTAAGAAAGGCAAGGAAGTGTCTGGATGAACTAATATCGGTGCTGAGGCAAACTGTTCCTTGAGAGTACTGAAAGCAACAAGCGCTTCTGGAGACCATGTCTTAGTATCAGCACCCTGTTTAGTCATGTTGGTAATAGGAGCGATAATAGACGAGTACCCCTTAATGAAGCGCCTATAGTAATTCGAGAAACCGATAAACCTCTGAATGGCCTTGAGTCCCTTGGGCAATGGCCAATCCAAGATAGATTGGAGTTTAACAGGGTCCATCTTAAACCCCTCTCCAGAAATAACGCAACCAAGAAAATTTACCTGAGATTGGTCAAAGCTACACTTCTCCAATTTGCAGTACAACCCATGCTGTAGAAGTTTATGCAATACCCTTCTGACTTGTTTGTGATGAATCTCAGACTCTCTAGAATGTATTAGTATATCATCCAAATAAACTATAACACATTCATGTTGAAATTCCCTAAGAACCTCATTAATCAAGTCCTGGAATACAGCAGGGGCATTGCAAAGCCCGAAGGGCATTACCCTGTACTCATAGTGGCCATACCGGGTATTGAAAGCCGTTTTCCATTCATCACCCTGCTGAATTCTCACCAAGTTATAAGCTCCCCTCAGATCTAACTTGGTAAAAATCTTAGAACCTTTCAGGCGATCAAATAGCTCAGTAATTAGGGGGATCGGATAAGCATTTCTGATTGTTATTTTGTTCAAGCCCCGATAATCAATGCAAGGCCGTAGTGTGCCGTCTTTTTTATCTACAAAAAAGAAACCGGCTCCGGCTGGAGAAGAGGATCTCCTAATAAAGCCTTTGTCTAGATTCTCCTGAATGTACTCCTCTAAGACTAAGTTCTCCTTAGTGGATAGAGGATATACATTGCCCCTCGGGGGCATAGTACCAGGTAGGAGATTAATCTTACAATCAAAGGACCTGTGTGGGGGTAAAGTATCAGCCTTCCTCTTATCAAAGACTGCCTTTAAATCCTGGTATTGGGAAGGTATCTGTAAATCTGTGGGCTTGTTAGAGTTACTAGGTGTGTCCACTAGGCACAACGGTGAGACTTTCTGTACACAACCTTTCTGGCAACCTTGACCCCAAGAGACTATTTCACCTTGTTCCCAATCAATAGTAGGGTTATGCTTTTTAAGCCAGGGATACCCCAAAACTATAGGAACTGAAGGGGATGAGATAAGCATGAGAGAAATCTCCTCCTCGTGTAAAATACCAATGGTTAGTTTAACTGGTAAAGTTTCACGAGAAATAACTGGATCTAATAACGGTCTACCATCTATGGCCTCAACGGCCAAGGGAGTCTCCTTTAACTGAGATGGGATAGAATGTTTCTTGACAAAGGTTTGATCAATAAAGCTTTCAGCTGCTCCGGAATCTATTAATGCCATAGCTTTAAGTACTCCCTTTTCCCAAGTTAAAGAAACCTGTAATAGTAGCCTATGATCCCTGTAATCATAAGTAGAGGACAAAATAGAAACACCCAAGGCCTGTCCTCTGGAGAAACTTAGGTGCGAGCGTTTCCCGGACGGTTAGGGCAATTAAGGCGTAGGTGGCCTCCTACTCCACAATACATACACCGACCCTCCCTTTTCCTATATTGTCTTTCATTCTCTGAAAGGTGAGTGTTACCAATCTGCATAGGTTCTGGGAGAGCTAGAATAGTAGATTCAGAATTCTGAAATGCGGGAGTTAGTCTCAAGGAAGATCTATAACCATTATCACGAGTGTTCTGCCTCTGTCTCATGCGTTCATCTATACGAGAAATAAATGAAATTAATTCCTCTAAATTTTCAGGAAGATCCCTTGTGGCAACCTCGTCTAAGATCGCATCTGACAATCCGTTCAGAAATACGTCCATATAGGCTTGTTCATTCCACTTGACCTCTGCCGCCAAGGATCTGAACTCTAGCGCATAATCCACAAGGGTTAGACAATGCTGTCTAAGACGTAATAGTAATCTAGCAGCACTGGCCTTTCTCCCTGGGGGATCAAAAGTCCGCCTAAAAGTAGTAATGAAAGCATTATAGTTATAGACTACTGGATTATCATTCTCCCACAGAGGGTTAGCCCATCTAAGAGCTTTGTCAATGAATAGCGATATTATGAATCCAACCTTCGCCCTGTCTGTAGGGTAGGCACGGGGTTGTAATTCAAAATGAATTCCTATCTGGTTTAGGAAACCACAACAAGTATCCGGAGCACCGCCATACCGTAAAGGGGAAGTAACACGGGAAGAAGTTCCCCCTGTGGCTACCTCTAGGCCTGTGTTAGCAAGAGAGATAGATGGAGTACGCATCTCCTCTGCTTGATTACTTGGATGGGATAGTAATGCTTGCAGTGCTAGAGCCATTTGGTCCATTCTATGGTCCATGGCTTCAAACCTCGAGTCAGGCGAACCAAGCTGAGCGTTTGTACCTGCAGGATCCATGGCCCTGTCCTAATGTCAGGATCGGGACAGGGATCCAACACGCAGAGTAGGAACAGGAGAGATGTACGTATACCGGACCTTAGAATGGCCGGACTAACGTAAGGAGAGAGCAGAGAATAGTCAGAGACCTGCCGGGGTCGAGGGAATGAGAGAACAGGTAAGCGAGAGACAAGCCGAGGTCAAAGGACACGAGAGGTAAACAGGAACGATAGTACAAGCCGAGTCAAAACCAAATAGAACAATAAACATAAGAGCACTGAGGAACCAGACAAGCTAGAACCACGACAGGGCAATGAACCATTACACACATCCCTCTTTTATACCCCGGTTCTTTAATTGATGACTCCGCCCTTGCCGAGCCCTGATTGGTTGTTCCGAACTAGATTGACAGGTCGGGATGTGATTGCCGTCATGACGTCGACTCCTGAGCGTCGTGTCATAAAAGGAAGCGGGACTCTGGCGGCCGGCGTGGGAATGACTATGAGAGCTGTGAGGATTGGATGAATCAGCCCCGCTGAGAGAACGGCCGTCGGGAAGTCTAACCTCCTTCGAGGTAGAGACTTCAGGTACCCTGACAATATGTCGGTGAGCGAGTGTGTGACTGTGTGTGTCTGTCTGTATGTCTGTGTGTGTGTCTTATGTGTCTGTCTGTATGTCTGTGTGTGTGTGTGTCTTATGTGTGTTTATGTGTCTGTCTGTATACCTGTGAGTGCGTCTGTATGTCTGAGTATGCGTGTCTGTGAGTGTGTGTTTTTGTATGTCCGTGAGTGTTTTTACTCACCTTTTTTCCCCACGCTGTGCTGATGACGCTACGGCTGGCCCTACCTCCATGGCTGAGATTATCAATCTTGACGATCTCAGCCAATCCAATGCTTCCCCCGAGGAAAGCATTGGGAGACCATAGCGCATGCACAGCAAAATGCCACTGCACCAATTTAACTTCTCATAGAGGTGCATTGAATCAATGCATCTCTATAGGGAACATTAACATAGGTGCTGCACATTGTGAAGCACTGATCCAGGAAGCACCTCTAGAGGCCATCTGAGTGACTGTTGCTAGTGGTGTTACCAGGCAGCAATGTAAACACTGCCTTTTGTCTAAAAAAAGTCAATGTTTACATTGAAAAGCGTTCAGGGACAGAATATAGACTTCAGAACAACTGCATTAAGCTGTAGTGGTTCTGGTGACTATAGTGTCCCTTTAAGAATTGTATTTTTGGCGTTGATTTCTCTGGCTCCTAACTTTTCTAGCTGGCTCCTAGATTCCAAGCAAATGTGTCAAGCCCTGCCTTATCATTATTATTGTTAATTTAGTGCCAGCATATTCCATTGCATTTTACAAAAGTAGCATGTCCTGTAATTTAATTTAAGAAATTCTATGTGATTATGTGTTCCTGTAGAATCTTCAATTGTCAGCCAATTAGAATATGACACAGTACCTGAAAAAGGATAGCTTGGAAGAGGCCGCAGTCAAAGAAACAAGAGCGTGGGCCTGGGATAAAACAAGATGGCCACCGTATGGGACTTAAATTAACCTTTATTGCTTCTAATTGGTTGATTTTTGTTATTGTGTAACTGGTGCTGCTGTGGAGTTTAAGAGAGAAATAAGCAAAATGTGAAGCTTTCTGTCATGTGGAAAAATCTGAATTATTTTCTTTTGTTTAAGAGATTAAGAGAGATTACAAATCTACTAGCACCACTGAAATGTTTTTCTATTTACTTGCATTAGACAACATGGGCATATGTTTCCTCATTTATGTGCACTTGCTCACTAAGCATCCCATTCATGGGCTGGAATTGCCTTTACAATATCTGTATGATTATTTATGAATAACATATTTTACCAGGAAGGATACATTGAGATTTCTCTCGTTTTCAAGTATGTCCTGGGCTGACATTGCATTGTTACAATAGAGTACAGTGTAATAAATAAAAATACAAAGTAGTCTTAAAATATACATAGAATCTAACACAGAACAAGTAAAATATAATCAACCATGATTGCAGGTGCATTTTCTAGTGAGATATAATGACAGGGATATCTTAAAGGACTTTAGAGTGGAGGAAACTTTAATTGTGTCTGGTAGGTCGTTCCATAATTGTGGTGCTCTAAAAGAAAATGAGGATCGAGTCACTTTCTTTTCATAATGCGTTATACTAAATAAGGGGCAGGTACTGGATCTGAGATTATAGGAGGTGGGGTGAGCATTCTACTCAGATACGGTGGGAGCTTCCCAGATAAGGTCTAAAACACAACGCTGTAAAGATGAAGGGTGCGTCTGGATTCCTGTGATAGCCAGTTTAGCTGTTTTAACATGTCACAATGGTGGGTCATGTAATTTCCTTGTAGCACAAAGCAGGAGAACGCATTATACAACATAGTATTATAAAGGTGGGTTTGCAGTGCAGGTGCATACATTACATCCTCATATTCAATGACTGGCATTAGCATTTCTTGCACAATCTGCTTCCTTACCGTGGGGCTTAGGCAGGATTTGTTTCTGTACAGGGCACCTAGTTTTTGATAAAGTTTTGGATAAAGTTTTGATTAGAGTTTTTCAATATGGAGGCCATAAGATAGATTGGGGTGTAGCAACATACCTAAACAAGTGAACTACGGTCACTGTAATATTTTATTTTGTTTTGATGCATAGCTCTGAATTTTTCAATTTATGAAATTTAAGCACCGTTCCACTTTTCTATCTCTGCAAATTGGTTTTGGAGCACAGCCTCAAGATGTGGTTTGCTAGTGTAAATTACGCTGTTGTCTGCATCTGTACAGTCGAGGCTTGCAGATTTTAGGCAGATCATTTATGAAAAAATTTGAATATTAGAGGACAGATTAGGTAGCCTTGGGGGATACCACACGTGACCAGGAAAGAGAGGGATGCACTGTCAGAAATGGACACATATTGCGAGAAATGGACACATATTGCGATCGATCGGACACATATGAATGAAACCAGTTACAATATTACAGTGTTTAATAATGATACGAACAGGCAAAGGTCTAAAATTGAATCTGTCTATATGAGGATTTATCAAATTTAGCAGGGCCTGATCTGCATTTGTAGTCTGAGAACATGTCATTTGTTATCTTAGCACTCAAGGTGGTAGCACATCCAACAAAATAATTATTAAAGGCATTTGCTACATCTAGGGGGTGTTGCAGGGTTTGGTCGTCCATTTTGACAGTGGAGGGTTAGGAGCAGTGGTGTATCCTGGTTTTGTGCTGCCCTAGGCAGGACAAAACTCAGGCGCCCCCCTCCCGCCCGCACCACCCCCATCCAACCCTTACCCCCGCCCGCACCACCCACACCCTTCCCCCGCCCCGCCTTCTAAATACACACACATTCACTTACAGATACGCATACACTAGCTAACAGAAACATACACTCGCTAACAGAAACACACACACACTTACAGACACACTCACACTCACTAGCAGATACACACACACTCACACTAACAGACATGCATACACACACACACACACACTAACAGACATACATACACACACACTAACAGACATACACACACACACTAACAGACATACACACACACTAACAGACATACACACACACTAACAGACACACAGACACACTAACATACATTCACACACACACACACACTAACAGACATACACAGACACACTAACATACATTCACACACACACACACACACACACTAACAGACATTCACACACACACACTAACAGACATACACACACACACTAACAGACATACACACACACACTAAGAGACATACACACTAACATACATACATACACACACACACTAACAGACATACACACACACACACACACACACACACTAACAGACATACACACACACTAACAGACATACACAGACACACTAACAGACATACACAGACACACTAACATACATTCACACACACACACTAACAGACATACACAGACACACTAACAGACATTCACACACACATACTAACAGACATTCACACACACACACACACACACACACACACTAACAGACATACATACACACACACTAACAGACATACACACACACACACACACACTAACAGACATACACACACACACACACTAACAGACATACACACATACTCACTCACATATTTAACACATTTTTTTTTTCTTAAATTTACCCCCCCCAGCCTCCTTACCTTTGGGAATGCTGGGGGGGGTCCTATTTCTCCCTGGTGGTCCAGTGGCTGCTGGGCAGTGCTGGCGGGCGGGCGGCCGGCGAGGGAGCACTTCCTCTGAGCTGTCTGCTCAGCTCCCTCGCGCGCCGCACAGTGAGGCTGGGAGGCGGAGCCGGAATATGATGTCATTCCGGCTCCCAGCCTCACTCTGCGGCGCGCGAGGGAGCTGAGCAGACAGCTCAGAGGAAGTGCTCCCTCGCCGGCCACCCGCCCGCCAGCACTGCCCAGCAGCCCGCCGCCCGCCCAGACGGCATGTCAGTTAGCCGCAAGGCTAACAAGGCATTTGCCCTGGGCGTTTGGGGGCTGCTTTTTTTGCCGCCCCCTGGAAAATGCCACCCAAGGCAAATGCCTTGTTTACCTCGCGGCTAATACGCCCCTGGTTAGGAGTGCGTTGTGTGGGTTTGTACGTTACTTATAATTTTTTAGAAATGATAAGGAAGACCAGATACTTGGGAAGATCTACAAAGGTGGGGTATGCACACATAAGCATTTTTCTTTAATTATTTTAATGTGTTATACAGTTGCAAGAAAAAGTATGTGAACCCTTTGGAATGCTATGGATTTCTGCACAAGTTGGTCATAAAATGTGATCTGATCATCATCTAAGTCACAACAATAGACAATCACAGTCTGCTTAAACTAATAACAAACAAAGAATGAAATGTTGCCATGTTTTTATAGAACACACCATGTAAACATTCACAGTGCAGGTGGAAAAAGTATGTGAACCCTTGGATTTAATAACTGGTTGAACCTCCTTTGGCAGCAATAACTTCAACCAAACGTTTCCTGTAGTTGCAGATCAGACGTGCACAACGGTCAGGAGTAATTCTTGACCATTCCTCTTTACAGAACTGTTTCAGTTCAGCAATATTCTTGGGATGTCTGGTGTGAATCGTTTTCTTGAGGTCATGCCACAGCATCTAAATTTGGGTTGAGGTCAGGACTCTGACTGGGCCACTTCAGAAGGCGTATTTTCTTCTGTTTAAGCCATTCTGTTGTTGATTTACTTCTATGCTTTGGGTCATTGTCCTGTTGCAACACCCATCTTCCGTTGAGCTTCAGCTGGTAGACAGATGGCCTTAAGTTCTCCTGCAAAATGGCTTGATAAACTTGGGAATTAATTTTTCCTTCGATCATAGCAATCCGTCCAGGCCCTGACGCAGCAAAGCAGCCCCAGACCATGATGCCCCCACCACCATACTTCACAGTTGGGATGAGGTTTTGATGTTGGTGTGCTGTGCCTCTTTTTCGCCACACATAGTGTTGTGTGTTTCTTCCAAACAACTCAACTTTGGTTTCATCTGTCCACAGAATATTTTGCCAGTACTGCTGTGGAACATCCAGGTGCTCTTGTGCAAACTGTAAACGTGTAGCAATGTTTTGTTTGGACAGCAGTGGCTTCCTCTGTGGTATCCTCCCATGAAATCCATTCTTGTTTAGTGTTTTACGTATTGTAGATTCGCTGACAGGCATGTTAGCATTTGCCAATGACTTTTGTAAGTCTTTAGCTGACACTCTAGGATTCTTCTTCACCTCATTGAGCAGTCTGCGCTGTGCTCTTGCAGTAATCTTTACAGGGCGGCCACTCCTAGGGAGAGTAGCAGCAGTGCCGAACTTTCTCCATTTATAGACAATTTGTTATCGTGGACTGAGCAAGGCTTTTGGAGATACTTTTATAACCCTTTCCAGCTTTATGCAAGTCAACAATTCTTAATAGTAGGTCTTCTGACAGCTCTTTTGTGCGAGGCATCATTCACATCAGGCAATGCTTCTTGTGAAAAGCAAACCCAGAACTGGTGTGTGTTTTTATAGGGCAGGGCAGCTGTAACCAACACCTCCAATCTCATCTCATTGATTGGACTCCAGTTGGCTGACATCTCACTCCAATTAGCTCTTGGAGATGTCATTAGTCTAGGGGTTCACATACTTTTTCCACCTGCACTGTGAATGTTTACATGGTGTGTTCAATAAAAACATGGCAACATTTCATTCTTTGTGTGTTATTAGTTTAAGCAGACTGTGATTGTCTATTGTTGTGACTTAGATGATGATCAGATCACATTTTATGACCAATTTGTTCAGAAATCCATCATTCCAAAGGGTTCACATACTTTTTCTTGCAACTGTATATATAATGTATGAACTACCTATCTTTACTGTGGGTAATATATATATATATATATATATATATATATATATATATATATAGTTACTATGTCTTCTTGTATACGATCTCACTATCTGTGGTTATCATTGACAAAAGCTATAAATGTATTTTTTAACCTGCACCACAAAATACAAATGTATATAATGCAGTAAAAATGCCCTGTTAATTCTCCCTGGAGCATCTCTTTAAGAAATAATGAGTTTGCTTTGACGTTACTTATATTATTCTACTGACTTACCTGTGATCAAGTAGTAATAGTCTTAACACATGTGTGCTGAATTAGAAAAATGCTATCCGAAAAATCCATGGCTTCTTTCATTTGTGTAAGTCACTGCCAGCACCACAAAATCATTTTATGAAATCACAATTTACCAAATTATTCTTTCTCTTGTGCCCAGAAATAAAACAATTTATAGAAGTAAAAAACCACAAAGCAGCAAACTTATCGTCGCACAACAACAGGTTTCATTACTAATCCAGAGAAAACATCATTTCAGGATCAATGTAGCTGGATAATGACTAAACCAGATGCCTAGGCTGTGCTATGCTGGATAAATGGTCTGCCTGGGTGGCTGTTATAGGAGCATTTCTCTTTACTAGATTTAAAGAGACAGGGATTTTCTAAAGTTGTTATTGTACTATTTGATAACTTCATCATTGTGTATGGCTGCTACTTTCCCCCCAAAATTGCCATTTTTGTCTAAGCCATAATAATAAAATAAAAAATTAATAAATAATAAATTAAATGCAACTAGTCCATTTGTCTTCTAGGTATAGTCCTATAATATTGATTTAGTCCCATGTGTGAGAGCATATATTATTTATTTTCCAGGTACATTTATTCCTTTTAATAGCTTGTGAAAAATATTGGAAACTTTTATTTGTAACTATTTAGTACGCAAATAGAAACTAAACACGTGGGTCCACAAATACAGTAACAAACAGCATAGGTGAAAGATTCTATTTATGGATCCAATACAATAAAGAAAAAAAGTAACAAAAGTGCAAACATTTTAAGCAACTGTTATAGTTTAGTAGGGCAATTAACTAACAGGTAAATATTACCTTATGCTTGACATGTGTAGCACTTCTCCACTTCTACTTACTCTTACTGCGTCAGTGTGGTCGGGAGCCTGATGCCTCCCTACGTGGCCTCACTCCCGGGTCCCGGGTGCGCCATGCCGTCTGGCTGGGCCCCCACGCCCCCTCTCCGACTGCTCCCCCGCGCGGCGGGCCACATATGTGATCCAGGGGGCCCAGAGTTTGGTACATCGCTCCTGCGATCCATGTAATTCCGCCGTGAGGGATTCCATTGCGTATATCTCCTCGACTTTTTCCGTCCATTGGGCAACGGTGGGGGTGTCTTTTGTTTTCCATCTGGCAGAGATTACGCTTTTGGCGGCGTTGAGGAAGTGTCTCGTGAGGGATTTCTTATATCTTTGTAACATCTTTGTAACATACTTTGCATACTTTGTAACAGCTGAAGGGCTAGTGTTGGACGTTCCTTTGTTACATCTACTTCTTAAGCATTAATTAAACCTCAGAAATATAATTTGTTTTATTAAAAGTATCTTCATTAATAGTCTGCATATTTTTAGTTCTAGTATTATGTTCATGTTAACCTCTTTGTGCAACTGTTTGTATTACTGTCAACCCACAATATGCCACAAAGATTGAAAAATAATGTCATATTGAAACGCAATTAAAATCATAGACTGATCATTTCTTTGTCAGTGGGCAAACGTTCAAAATCAGCAGGGGATTGAATACTTTTTTCCCCTCACTATATATAATAATAATAATAATAATAATATTTATTTTTATTTAAAGGGACACTACAGGCACCCAGACCACATCAGCTCATTGAAGTCGTCTGGGTGCATATTTCCAGGTCCCCTTGACCCTACAAAGGTATTTTGTTGCAGTTTTCAATAAACTGCAATAATTACCTTTATGGATTAACTCCACCTCTAGTGGCTCTCTACCAGACAGCTACCAGAGGGACTTTCTGGTTGTTAGGCGACTTTTTGGTCTAACTGATGCTAGACGTACTCGCGCTATGCATGACGACATTCTGTTTCACCTGAAACATTATAGGAAAACATTGTATAATGCTTTTCTATGGGGTAATACTAATGTGAGTGAGGCCATTCCACGCATGCACATTTGGTCTCCCCCACCGAGTGACGTTAACTGTGGAGGAGCCAGCTCAGAGGGACATCGGTGCTGAACTCAGGTAAGTGACAGAAGGGGGTTTTAACCCCTTCTGCACTGGGCGGCAAAGGCTTGCTAAATTTGGGCACTATATGTAGCTACAAAGCCAGGACATTTTTTTTGGTTTTCTGGCACTTTAGTATCCATTTAGGAAAAATAAATTTTTCTTTATTTGTTGTCATTGTCATGCCATATATAGAAATGAGTTTGCAACAGTTCTCTGTTAAACTGCCATCTTGCTATGTATTAAGTCTATGTGCCCAAAAATCAATGAAGTAGTTAACAGAAGTATTTGAGTATTGGATTGTAGTTTAAATGCGTATACTCAATGCCAAGGTCATGCACATGAAAATGAGTAAGAGGAAGAAAACGGAAAGCTATTTTGTATTGTCAGGATGCAAATTTCTTTTGACATTTGAGACTCTCTTTGCTTAAAGCAAGGTTTGCCTGGATAGCAACATATTTTTTCACTTACTGTGTATTTCTTATGTTTTTATGGATATATTTATCTTTTCTCCAACCCACGCTCAAAACATTGTATGTGTATTGGCACAAATGTTAACTTCCAGGAAATTTAAAGAAACAGCACCTTTTAGGTTTTAAACATACTTATCATTGGCATCATTCAATACAGATCTATTCTTAAATGTGAAATGAACCAAAATAAAACCCAGCAGGGATCTATGTCATTTCTAAATCTCTTTAGCAGACTCTAAAATTGATATCACTCTAATATACATATATCTCAATTCATAATCAGTGAGTTCTGCTTGTGCTGATAATCAGACATATAATTTAAGTGATAATTCAAGGTAATTTAAAAAAAGTTTAAAAAGAACTGCAAGCTATTTTTCCTTGTAATAAAAAAACTTTCTGTGAATATACCGCCAATGTATTTTTATTGGATGATATATCAAATCTTAATTGGTGGCAGTTAAAGTGACCCTAAAAAAAATAACACTGGGCGGAGCCGAGCAACTGACCAGAGCGGAGGCACGATCAATGAGCTCTGGGCTACTATAAAGAAAATCCCGGCTATAATACCTGATTTTTGAGCCTCACTACCGCAGCTCCATCGCCCCTAACATGGGCAGGAAAACTAAAAAGTTGAAACCTGACAGACCCAAACCGGGCGTGAATATTGGAGATCTTCTCCACCAAGCGCATGGCGCATATGGGCCCAAGATGAAAGCCAAACTGGGAGATTTCTCAGAAGACTTTGAAGAGCTGTCCCCAGATGAAGAGGGAGGTGGACAAATACTGTCATTACAGCCTTAACCTAAGCCCAAGACCGGAGACTCCAGACCGGTTATGGCAGAAATGCTCCAGAACATGCTGAGGGCTCTCCAGAGTTCCATACAGGCGGATGTGGCCCTACTCCGCACTGACATCATGGGCCTAGTATGCTGCATAGTCGCAGTGGAAGTCACCTCCGAGCAGCACACTCAAACTATAGCTCAGCTCCATCTAGACATACAAATGCTTACCAAACGACAAGCAGCCTCTGACCTACGATTTGCCATGCTGGAAGACATGTGACGCCGCAACAATTTGAAAATCAGGGGAATTCCGATTGGCATACCCGCCGCAGAGCTCCTACATCTCATCCGAAGACTCAAGGCTCAATTACTGGAGCCCAAGCAGTTCAGAAATATAAACCGGGACAGGATCTTCCGGGTTCCAAAACCAAGGAGAGCACCTGAATCAGCACATTGAGACCTGATTGTGCAGTTATGCAGCGGAGCAGACAAGGCGTTGGTACAAGGGCCACTTAAAGGGACTAACTCACTTAATTTTGAGAACATGGCTTTCTCTTTCTTCGCAGATCTATCCGGCGAGACGCTACAATGGCGCAAAACGCTGCAACTCCTTACAGCCCTATACCGCAGCCATGACAAAGAATACCGCTAGAGATCCCCACGTGCCTTACAAGTGAGACAGGGAGATGCGGTGCACTCGATCACGGATAATTGTGAAACCCCTGCACTCCTCACCAAACTAGGCCTTCCAGGGGACTCACTACAACAGCCTAGCAACCAAGCAACGACATCGGCGACTCACCACTGGGATCCGAACACAATCACGCCGTTCATCCCGAAGAAAGCAGTGCCTGCGGCATACGCAGCAGCAACTACCTGAGGTGGAAAGTAGGCGACCTGGATGCATGGGACTTACACACACTGTGGTTCGACGTTGGTTAGACTTTTCTTTATAAATCTTTCTCCTTCTTTATTTTCTTAGTGTCACGGCTCGGCAGGATTCTGTCAGCGTGGCCGCACAGAAACACAGCAGTCACGCCGACAGAAATAATAAATACTTACCTTGCTCGACGCAGACCACTACCCAACCTCCTTCCGTCCCAGTCCCCAGCGTGTGCGGTGTTCCTAGAGACGCCGGCCAGTGCGGTTCCGGTTTTAATGGGGATATAGCCTATGCCTACATTAAAGATGGCGCTTACGTGCGTGCGACGTCACGTCATAGACGTGCATGCACGTTTTTGGGTCAGAGGCCACATACAGCCAATTACAGCTTTAGGAGGGTTATTTAAACCAAAATTGCCATTTGATCAGTGTCCTGTCGTGGTTTCCCTTTGTTGGTTATCAGAGAGTGTTGTTCCTGATCGTATTATTCTGTTTTTTGACTTTGGCTTTATTTTGACTTCCCTTGTTTCTGGTATGCTTGACTTTTGGCTTTCCCTCATCGTTATGTCTCATTCTTTATCCCTGACCTCGGCAAGTATTTTGACAATTCTTGAGTACGTTAAGTCCGGCCATTCTAAGGTCTGGTTAGACATTTTCCTTAGTCCTTGGTGTGATACTATTTCTGCTGGATCAACTAGTAATCCTGACACTTAGTGGCACACCTGCCCAAACCACAGGTGAGATACGCGCAGGTTTTACCTGGCCCTAAGCCAGGCTCTTAAACCCACCCCTCCTGACAGAGGCCTGTTACCACAGAGTGATGGAGGTGTAAGTTTAGTACAAGCCACAACCTGCTGTCTTGTGCTACACAATTAAGGTTTACCATCATCAGCCTCCAGTTAGTAGGATAGCATGCCCCCAACGTGTCTCAAGCTTATTAATAATGTTTGTCTTCTCTATTGCACTCCTAAAATGTTCATAGAATTTAAACTGGCTATGTACCTGCGCATGTTTCTTATAACCCTTTCTTTTTTTTTTTTATTGTGCATGTGCATTATGTGCCACAACACTGTTATGACTCGTATGACTTCAAATGTTTGACATGACTGTTGAGGCTTTGCAAGCCTGTTATACCGTGCTGCACAAAAAAAAATAAAAACATATTTAAAAAAAAAAAAAAAAAATTTTAATTTGACAAATCAAACAGTAATGATGCTGTTTTTTAATTTTTTTTTGTATTTTTATTTATTTGCTCACTAATGTGAACAGTATATATACATAGAGACAGGTTGAAACATTGTAGTTCATTACCATATTAACCCCGTAAGGATGGAGGTAATTGTCCATATTCTGAATCAAAACAAAAGCGTGAATTTGAGCTATATATTTGAGCACCAAATATGCAGGGTGTTCTATACAGCCCTACAGGGATTAAAGACCACTTTATGTAGGACGGCACAGAACGCCCTAAAGCCATTAAGCTGTTAGTGCATGTTCTATTTAGTAACTAAAATTGAACTGTCAGGAATTCATCAAGGATTTGTATGTTTTAGGCCTTAATAAATGAGCTACAAAAAAACTAGTTTGTTGAATTTGCTCAGATTCACTTGATTTTGCCTAAAATTTGCAATTTCTTTGATGAATAACTTGCATTTTCCATTGCTAAAAAATAAAGCAACAATTGAGGGACAGTCATTAAACCCATATTATACTCATTTTTTATACCATGCAATAACATGTCATGAAAGGTCAAATCCTGAGCAGAGGACAGTTCATTTCTGCTACACCTTCCTTACAGATATTGTGTTGCCTGCTCTGTTACAGGGGCATTATTTTGTTTTGGTTCTTACAATAAAAATGTCCCCTTCGGTTTAGTCATATCGCCTCTGATGCCTAAATGTCATGCCCATTTCTACCATATATATAGGAATAGAATCCCAGAATTATATTTTTATTTCTCTATTTCTACCTATTTTACCACATCGCACATGTGATCTATTCTCAGGAACTTTACCTATCCTTTATCTCCCCACAACCGTATGATGGGTATCATTATTATGCTTGGTAGGAATGTCCGCTCTTCTCGTGCTAGGGTCATGCTTTCCAATAGCTTATTTTCTGGCTGTATTAAGTTATAATAAGGTCACTGATGCAATGTGGTAGGGGAAAAGGGCAGAATATTCAAAATAACAGTTTATTTACATTATAAAAATATTATTTGATCCTGTGATACTATTGATATTGTTACCGCTATAACAAAAATGATAAATTCTGATGTACGTAATGTTTTACTGGAAGAAAGTAAGATTTTTTTTTTTTTGACCTTAGGTTTTAACATTAGCCAAAATTGTAAGTAGATTTACAAAGGCATGCTAAACATGTAGTTTGTTGCTGTCTATATTTAACCATGAGATATTTAGAGCCCTTTGAAGTTGCAGCTCTGCTCAGAGATTGGGGATTAAACATGGCACGTGACATTCAGGTCGAATAATTGTGTTCATATAGGGTGGTGTGTCATATGCAGATTATGTAAAAGCTGGCACGGAGTCTGTAGATAACACCGATGGAGGGCACTGTATGCTTAACTCATCTAGTGCAAGAGAAGCAAAAACGTAACACATTTCAATGTTGCTTCTAGTTTTTTACATAGGCCATGTTAACTACAATTAATTTATTATTAAAGAATATTGATCAAGTTATTGGCTGCTCATTTAGTTTTGTGTCTTTTTATTTTTTTCATTTAAACAAAAATTAGAATATAGCCACACAGACACACACATTTCTCCCCCCTCCCCCCCCAAAAAAGCCACACAAACATTCAACTAGCTATGCACAATCACTTACCTCAACACAAAGATACATACAGTCATCGGAATAAAAGAAAGTACACCCTCTTTAAATTCTATGGTTTTACATATCGAGACATAATAACAATCATCTGTTCCTTAGCAGGTCTTCAATTGGGTAAATGCAATCTCAGATGAACAAAACATGACATATTACACTGTGTCATGATTTATATAACAAGCCAAATGGGAACCATTTGTAAAAAAAAAAAAACGTAGTACACTCTTATTGTTTTCATGGTAACAGACAGATGCTGCTCAAATCCCCTTGTTTAATTGATCATCAGCACATGTGACCACCTCTATAAAAGCCAACGTTTTAGCATTTTTCTGCTGTGGAGCATTCAAGTGTGTGTTAACACAATGCTAAGTAGAAAAGACATCAGCAATGATCTTAGAGAGGCAATTGCTGCTTCCTATCAAACTGTTAAGGGGTATACAGCAATTTCAAAACAATTTAAAGTCTATCATTCTACAGTAAGAAAGATTATTTAGAAGTGGAAAACATTCAAGTTATTTGACAATCTTCCCAGGAGTGGACATTCCAGCAAATTCACCCAAAGACCAGACCATGCAATGCTCAGAGAAATTGCAAAAAAAACAAAAAAACGAGTTACATCTCAGACTCTACAGGCCTCAGTTAGCATGTTAGATGTTACAGTATATGAAAGTACAATTATAAAAAGACTGAACATGTATGATTTTTTTTGGAAGGGTTGAAAGCCTTTTTATCTTTAAAAAGAAAATTACAGCATGGCTTAGGTTTGCAAAGTTGCATCTGAGCAAACAACAAAACTTCTGGAACAAGGTCTTTTGCACAGATGAGACCAAAGTGGAAATGTTTGGTAATTATGCACAATGCCACATTTGGTTAAAACCAAACGCCGTATATCAGCAAAAACACCTCATACTAACTGTCAAGCACAGTGGTAGAGAGGTGATGATTTGGGCTTTTTCTGCAGTCACAAGACCTGGGAACCTTGCAGTCATTGAGTTGACCATGAACTCCTCTGTATAGCAAAGTATTCTAGAGTCAAATGTGAGGCCATCTGTCCTACAGCTAAAGCTTGGTCGAAATTGGGTCATGCAACAAGACAATGATAACAAGCTCACCAGCAAATCTACATTAGAATGGCTGAAAAAGAAAAGAAACAAGGTGTTGCAATGGCCCAGTCAAAGTGCAGACCTCAGTCTATTTGAAATTCTGTGGCGGGACCTTCGGAGAGCTGTGCATAAACAAATGCCAGCAAACCTCAATTGCCTGAAGCTACATTGTAAAGAAGAGTGGGACAAAATTCCTTCACAACGATGTGAAAGACTGATACAGATATACCAAAACCAATTGTTTCAAGTTATTGCTGCTACAGGTCGTACTACAAGCTATTGAATCATAAGGTCTGCTTTTCAAACATGGCTACTGCATTTTGGCTTTATTTTTGTTAAATAAATTATGTCATTGTGTAATGTAAAACCATATCATATCATATCATGTCCTGATATGTAAAACCATAGAGTTCAAAGAGGGTGTATTCGGTGCACCCTCTCTGTGTGTCACAAACTTACCTTTACCCGGTGCCCGTGCCACTTCTCTCCTTAGACTGCGCGGCCTAAATGCTCCACGTGGCCGCACAGCATGAATAGAATGCTTACATTCGGTCCCGCGAACAGCTCCCTCTGCCGGTTCGCGGGACAAACTGCAGCCCCTAGAAATAAATTAAAATTAAGCCATGACGTCATTATCTTAAAGGGACCAAGTCATCTATGCGACCCAATGTGGTTTGGGCTCGCAGAGATGAAGTGGACCAATAGAAACTCTTATGAGCCTCCATTCTTGTTTTAACCTCCATTCGTTGCCCTATCTTGGTTTCTGTATAGATCCTCCCTTTGTGCTCCTAATGATTCCCTAGTGATTTTCTGTGTTTGACCTCGGCTTCGTATTTGACTTTGTGACTTCTGGTATCCTGACTCGGCTTCGTATTGACCTTGTGATTTCTGGTATCTTGACCTCGGCTTCATATTAGACTTGTATTTTCTGGAATCCTGACGCGGCTTTGTCTTGACTTTGTGTATTTCTGTATCCTTGACCTTGATTATCGCAATATTAAAGCGTTAAGTCCTGCCATTCTAAGGCTCAGTAATATGCCTTTTGGATCCACCTTTTGTGGGTTTCTTATTTCCTGCGTGTTGGGGTACAGCTCCTGTGACACTAAGGTTCGGCATAGAAAGGGTTAAAAATCCTTTATTTTTTTATTTTTACTACTCACGAGCACAGAAGTTCCCGTGGCCTGCACCACTGTCCTACCCCAGCAACGTCATGGCCTCCTGTGAGATGGTCCAGTCGAGTGCTCATAGAGTGGACAGGTGAAAGTGAAACCCATCAAGATCGATTATCTAAGCCAATTAAATGCTTTCCCATAGGAAATCATTGAGAGGCTAGTGTGCATTTGTGGCCATCTGTGAGACCATTTGATTAGCAGAGTTTTCTTCTGCTATTTCGTCGTAAGCACCTCTAATGTCTGTCTGAGTAACACTAGGAACAGTGCAGTGAAACATTGCTTTTTTTTTTTTTTTTCAGAATAAAAGTAATTAGTAAATAGTACATTTATCTAAGGGTGGATGCTGGCTGCCTAGCAAAAGTGTTGGATTTTTATTTAATATGAATGATTAAATAAAAAAGAAGGATATTACATCCTTCCAAAATGCATTGATATTCCTGTAGAAAGACTCTTAAGAGATGTCAAACTGTACACATCATTAAACCATCATATTGCAAACATCTTTTCTTTATGATTCACAAAGGAGCGTCTTTAACATCCGTTATGTGTTTTTGTATGTGCTTGCAAAGTGGCAATGACTAATTAGGAACAAATTTAAAATCTGAAACTTGCACCTGTATTTGTATCACCTGGTTACCATAGTAGCAAAAGCATGTTAGAAAGTAATGACATCTAAATGTGTTGACTGATAAACAGCAGGTAATGGCACTCAAGAACAGTTAGCAACTGAGCATACAATGTCTGCTAAAAACGTACTCTCTTAGTAACAATTTTTTTTTTTTTTTTTTTTACAATTTTAACAGCCCCTTCAAGTCATGACTCGGCATGTACTTGCGGCTAGCAGACATTACAGCTAAGGGTTAATAAGTTGCAGATTAGTAGTTTTTTTCTTCTTCTACTTTTTGAGCTCTGAAATAATGTATAACCTTAGTGACTGACAGTACTGTGATTAATAAAAATACGGTACTTTTAAAAATATGTGAGATTTATTTTTTATTGGCCTGTAGAACAATTTTGTCTATAGGGAACAAGGGTAGAGGTGTGATGATGAGGGCTGCTGGGTAGAACTGTAAGCATAGTCTGAACGTCTCCTACGACTTTGTGGCACATTAGTGTAAACTACAAATAAGCTTATATTGAATATAATGGATCTAGTTTCATACATTGTATTTACATTTGTTACATATGCAAAAGCAACTCACTGCTTTAAAACAAAAATAGAAATAAAAAGACAGAAGCAATAACAACAATTAATAATACATAAATACATATATATATACTGATGCTGTCCTGAGGAAAGTCCCAACCAGGGACTGAACCATTGACGCTGTTTAGCATCATGTTCATTGCTTTTTTAATAATGTAATATTAAAAGGTATGTTTTAAAAAGGCCGTGAATGCGGACCATACCTTCTATCTTGATATATTAACGTAACTACAGTCTGGCACTCTGCATCCACGATTACATCAATGTTAGCCTGTGTGCAAGGTATTTCTGGATTTATATATATATATATATATATATATATATATATATATATATATATATATATATATATGTAGAGATTGTAGCCGTATTAGTCCAGTGATGTAGATGTAAAAAACAGATACAATTCGTATATTGTAATACCTTTTTTATTGGACTAACATAATTTAATTAAAAAATTTGGTTAGTCCAATAAAAAAGGTATTGCAAGATACGAATTGTATCTGTTTTTTACACACATATACATATATATATATATATAGATAAATTCCAAACTCCCCCTGTCCCCCCATGGAGGCAACAGCAAGTTCATGGTGAGACCCAGGAAACTTGTTAAACTGTCTTGTCAATATGTTTGTTCCAATGTGACATACAGGTTGTTGGTTTACCTTTTTTGTGATTCTAAACAATGTCTCGGATTTATAAATAAACAAACTAAAACACACCACAAAATACACTAAATTTGAATTTGCATGTCTGTCATCGCCTACTTAAAATCAGCTGATGTTCACCATTTATAGTTCTCTAGGTAATTTAACTTCAAGCTGCAATTTATTGAGTTGAAGCCTGGTAAACTGTTGTGTCCTGTAGAATTGAATTTACAGATTTTACTATTAACATGACGTAAAGTCATGATTTTATTAATGACACGGAGGCGAGTATTATGCTGCACTCTTTCTTTATTTACCTCAGCAGCAAAGAAAAATAACATTAAATCAGTATAAAAGAAACCAGTAAATAACATAAGGTATATCTTCCTAGCAACAGGAACAGCCAATCAGCATCCTCTCAATAGGCAGTATCCAGTATACTACTTCCTCTTTCTTGCGATCCCGAACAAAGACAACAAATCCAAATAAAAAGTGGGCTCCAATTAGAGGGTATACGAGCCTTAAACTGGATCACAAAGTCAAGCTGGAAGAGAAAGGAGAATATGGTAATATCCAAGTATAAAACTGGATGCATAAATTTGCATTACATGGAATATCATATATATATATATATATATATATATACATAACATGAAATTCAGTTTAGTTAAACCTTAAGCTCTTGACAGTCATTAACAAGGATAAAACCCAGTAATCAAAAAAGACTTACCGTGAAGTCAACTTACCCAGAGAAGACCAAACCTCCAGGGAATGGGAGGGAGGGATAATACTCGCCTCCGTGTCATTAATAAAATCATGACTTTACGTCATGTTAATAGTAAAATCTGTAAATTTTATTAAGACACGGAGGCTCCTATTATGCTAGTTCAAAGCTGTGAAATTATGTCTCCTGTGAAGTGTTGAAAAGGTCTAAAGTAGAAATTATGGAATGTAGACTCTGAAGACCAGCCGCTCTCATAATATCCTCCAAGCGACAACCAATCGAGGAAGCCTTAGAAGTCATTTCCCCACAAACCAAATGAGGCACAGACACATAGGTATCAATACCTGCTAGAGACGTAACGTATTTGACCCACCAGGGTAGAGTAGACACCGAAAGACGCGACTTTTGGAAGGAGATGAAGAGTTCCTGTTTCAAAGGATTCCGTAACGTAGTGGAACGATGTTCACACGCCCATTAGTATACAACAGGGCATTGGAGAGATCTATCAGGGAAAACTGGGTAAAATTGATTTTAGAGGAGGTTTTTGTCCTCCGTGAAATGTCAAAGAGGACATCTTCTGGAGTAAAGGAACGAGCAACCACCTCAAGAGCTCATACGTCAGAAAAACCTCTTGCAAGAAAAAAATTCAAGCCAATAGAGACGTCCCACAAGACAGAGTATCGTGGTAAGGGTAGATGAGCAATATTCCTCAGAGAAGTCAATATATGACAGGATGTCAACCGACAGGCGTCAAATCGAAACTTTTAAGGCCAACAGAAATGGACGATCGGTAAGGTCCACAGTGCAATAGACTTTACCTTCATCATAGAAGTCAGAAAAATGGAGGACAGACATGAATTGGATTTCAATTTAATTTCATGCACCAACTATGCAATCTGCTCCAAGCAGATTTATAAGTTTGTCTCGTGTTGGGTGCATCCTTGATAAGTTGGGGAGTTGGTTGCAAAACTCCCTTGACCGACCAAGGTTCCCTGAAATAGACTACGCTATGAGATGCAAGAGACCTTGGAGAACAAGGGGATGAGGTACACCGTCTGGATCCTGAAGAAGGCACTCGAGAGATGGAAGGTCGATAACCATCTCCTGAAGAGGAGAGAACTATGGTTGGGACAGCGATAGAGGAGCCACGATCACCAGGTGCCGGACTGGCGATGTAGATGGAAAGGCAATAGGGAATCAGTGCAAAGGGCAGAATATTGTAATTCCTTGGAGAAAACATTCATAGCCAGTGCTATCGGATCTGGTCTCCAACTGAAAAAACGGGGAAGTTGAGCATTCAATCGAGAAGCGAAAATATCTATTTACAATAGCCCCATAGGTTCCAGATGTCTTGGAAGACCAAGGACTCCAAGTGCCAGTCGCTGGAATCTCTGAGTTGGCGTGAATACCAGTCCTTCGTAGTGTTGGAGAGACCTTGAATATATTCTGCCGTGACTGAAATACTGTGTCTCAGGCAAAATTGCCAGCAATCACGAGGCATGTAGGTCAGACTTTTGTATTTTGTGCCTCCAAGTGATTGATGTAGCGGACTACTGACACGTTGTCCATCTTCAGAAGGATAGCACATTGGGCTTGAGTTGGGGAGAAACTGTGGACTGCAAAGGAACCAGATGTTCCAAACAATTGATGTGAAGTGTCGATTCCAGGTTTGATTATCTGCCCTTGGTGGAAATAGTTCCGCATTGAGCACCCCAACCGTGCAAACTTGCGTCGGATTTGATTATCAAATCTGGAGCTGTACAAAATATGGTGCACTTATTCCAAGCTTCCATGTGAAGAAGCCACCATTGGAGTTCATCCTCTGCTTCTGAGTCCAGAGTTACCATATCTGTGTATGATGCGCTGCCCTTGAGATGAAGTTTGTAATCGTTGTAGGGCTCGATAGCCAAGAAGACCTGGAAAAATGGCCTGTATAGATGCCGCTAGAAGGCCTAACATTCTCAACAGTTGTTTGAGAGAGAGCTGAGAGGTTGCTAGTGTTCGCCTATCTCCTTTTTGATATTGTCCTCAAGGACCCCCTACCAGTCCAGGGCCTAGGGACCACCCGGGTGTGTCCAAGGCGCCCAGAAAAAGAAAAAAAAATACCCCAGAGTCTAAGGTGTCCTTTTTCCCCTTTTCCAAACACCCCAGACACACCCAGGCAATCCCCAAATCCCGGACCGGTAGGGGGTCCCGACGACTGGGTTGAGAACCCCTGGTGTAGAGTTTGAAGGGTAGAATCTACAATAATCCAATATAACCCAGAAATTTGATTTGTTACGTGGGAACGATAATGGATTTCTCCCAATTGATCAGGAAGCCTAGGTTCTCTAACAGAGTCCATGCAAGGTATGTCCGGATGAATTGAATAGACTGAGCCAGTATGAAAATGCCGTCTAAATATATTATAAGACGTGAGCTTGGTGAAGCACCATGGAGCCAAAGACAGTCCGAATGGGAGGCACCTGAACCTCTATTTACTGCCCTACCATGTAAATTGCAGGAAGTTCTCGATCTTGATGTTGTACTGGGATAGGCACTGTGAGATATGCATCCTGCAGATCCAATTTGGCCATCCAATCTGCTGGTTGGAGAAGATCTCTTAAACAATGCCCTCCTTCCATCTTGGAAGTGCTGATATGCTCATAACTATTGAGCTGTCTCAAATGTATCACTGGACAGATACCATTGCCTTTTTTGGGAAACAAGAAAAGGTTGCTCACGTAACCCAGGGTATGGGCCGGAATCTCTACGATTGATTGTCCACGGAGACAAGGTCTGCGTCTCATTGGGAAAAAACAATTTCCCTTGATGGGGAACATTGAACAGGTAGAGAAACGAGGTCTATGCAATACCCTTTCACAGCGTGAAGAACCTTAGCATCTGATTAAATGATGGATCAGTAAGGAAGAATGGAAATTGTGAAGACTTCTTAGGAGCACCTCTTAGGCCACTAACAACCCAGGGTCGACCACTTTGTGGGAAGGAGGTTGTTCAAAGAAATTGGCTCGGCAATTATAAGAGCCTTGGTTCTATCTAAAATAACTTCTGTTTGTTTAGCTGGACAAAGGAGCCCAATTATTTTACAAAGTTGTCCCCAAAGAGAAAACCTTTTGCCTGTGTTATCTGGCTCGTTCGGAGCCATAGTTAAACGTTTGAGCTCAATCCTGAGCAAAATCGATTTGTGGCGTTCTGTGACAACCGCATGGTTGGTGTTGCCAACTTAAATCACTCTCTGGATCTAACCACTTAAGATGGCGCAATCTAATTCTAGATCATCCTCTACTGCTTCAAAGATCTTGGCTGCTGAGCCCAAGATGCCCAGGATTTTATCACAACAGTTTTGCAATGAAAATCTAAGCCTTTAGATGGCTTCCATCCTGTCTTACTCAGGAATGGAATGATCTTAGGGTCGACTGATAGCGTTTTACATAAGTCATCAGGCACTGTTCGGCGTGGCCATTCAGCCCGCAATTTATTTCACTTTGCCTTCTCAAAAGGCTTGCGTACTCTGGATGCAATATACTTGGCTAGATGGTCAGAGGAGACCACTGGGTGACATAGGTCGTCAGGTTCGAATAGGGGTTCACATTGAGTGTCCAAGATCCTATCGGTGTCCCTGAGTCTGCATAATCTACCTAAATCTTGGTAGGTTTAACAGGACGTGTATCCCAAACGGGATTAGCATCCTCTTCATCAGTAATTTCATTATCAGGATCAGAAATTCAGAGTTCAGGTGTGCTTTTGCCCTTTTCCAAAGTCTAGTTGATTTTGCCCGACTAGTAGCTCTTTTGCACGGTGGTAAATTAATCGCGCCATCCGTGACAGGTATGGAACTATCCATCTCTATTGTTTTGGAGGAGTGTTTAGCCTTATATCAGGCATTGCGGCCTGACACCAGGGCCTTGTCATTGTTTTTGCCATGGAAGTGTCAATGAAAGCCTGCATGTCAGCAGGATCAGTAAAGCAGAAATTCAGCCTCATCTCCAGAGATACCTGGAGAGGCTTCTACATTAATCTGCATGTTTGCTGTAGACCCAGAAAGATCTTGCCAGACTGCATCATAAATATACAAACAAACCTAACGGGATGAATAAATAATACCAAAAGGAAAGGGTTGAGTAACCCTCAAGTAAAAAAAATAAATAAATAACTAAACAGGATAAAGAAATGAAAGTACTCACAATAGTGAAAACATAGCAATTGTAATATAAAAACACAGGAGCTGCCAGGCTGCCACTATAACTAAACCCCAACTTGGATTTCTGGAAGCTGGTGGCAGAGCAGCGGCCACACAGATAAATGAAGGGGAAAAAACAGCAAAATTCAGGGGATAAAGATCCTCAAAGACGTCCCTGAGCCCCAATTGATGGTAATCTTGGGGCGAGGGAGGTCAGAAGGGAAAGAAATTATCAAAGGATGTACAATAAAGCATATAACTGAAGCAAATGAAGTAATAAATCAAATTAAGTTAAAATGAAGTAACTAAATATATTTATAAACTTGAAAATATTATAATTAAAATTTAATAACTATATTAACCATAGTAATAATATGAATAAAGAAGATTCCACAGTTAAGAACCATGGGACCCAGTGTCACTTAACTGAGGTAGCAGCAAAGAAAGAGGATGCTGATTGGCTGTTCCTGTTGCTAGGAAGATATACCTCATGTTATTTACTGGTTTCTTTTATACTGATTTAAAGGACCACTCTAGGCACCCAGACCACTTCAGCTTAATGAAGTGGTCTGGATGCCAGGTCCAGCTAGGGTTAACCCATTTTTTTTATAAACATTATAAATGGGTTAAGCCTTACCCCAAAGCCTCTAGCGGCTGTCTCATTGACAGCCGCTAGAGGCGCTTGCGTGATTCACACTGTGAAAATCAAAGTGAGAACACGCAAGCGTCCATAGGAAAGCATTGATAATGCTTTCCTATGCGACCGGCTGAATGCGCGCGCAGCTCTTGCCGCGCGTGCGCATTCAGACGACGGGGCGGAACGGAGGAGGATCGGAGGCAGAGAGCTCCCCGCCCAGCGCTGGAAAAAGGTAAGTTTTACCCCTTTTCCCCTTTCCAGAGCCGGGCGGGAGGGGGACACTGAGGGTGGGGGCACCCTCAGGGCACTATAGTGCCAGGAAAACGAGTATGTTTTCCTGGCACTATAGTGGTCCTTTAATGTTATTTTTCTTTGCTGCTGAGGTAAATAAAGAAAGAGTGCAGCATAATAGGAGCCTCCGTGTCTTAATAAAATCTTGCTTGTCAATCTGAAAAATTCTTACAAACTCTGTGTAACGCTCATTGACTGTTTGAAACATTTGAACAGTGATGAGGAAGGCTGAACTTGATGGACGCTAGTCTCTTTTTCAGTTATGTAACTATGTGTTGTTACTCCACCTCCACTTTACTATAATCAGTGACAGATAACAGCCACATATCTGTATAATGCTATGAAGGGTTTTAAAACCGGTAACCCGGGTTATTTAAAAATGAATCCCTCAGTCTTTTTTATCCCTCTCTTTTCAAACCTATGGGATTATGCCAAATGTGTAATTGCTTTGTTAGGAAGCAACTCCTTAATAAGCTTTGCAGTTATTTTAACATTTCAAAATCCAAAGATGTTATGGTATTGTATAGACTTATGGCACAACTCCATAATTTTTCAAATTTGTTTATTTGGTCTAGCAACATATTCAACTTGGGGTTTATTGTTCTTCAGTGTGTCTGATGTTTAGTTCACTTTCTGCTCTGGTTCTATTTTTATGTATTTTTGGTCCTTTTAAAAGGACACTCCAGGCACCCAGTGCACTTCTGCCCTTTGGAGTGGTCTGGGTGCCAACTCCCACTACCCTTAACCCTGCAAGTGTAATTATTGCAGTTTTTGTAAACTGCAATAATTACCTTGCAGGGTTAAGTCCTCTGCTAGTGGCTTTCTATTAGACAGCCACTAGAGGGACTTCGGGGTTCTTAGAACACGAAAAGTGTTTTAAACGACGCTGGACGTCCTCACGCTATGCATGAGGATCTCCAGCGTCGCCGGAATCCCCATAGGAAAGCATTGAATAATGCTTTCCTATGGGGGTGTTTAATGCGTGCATGCGGCCATTGCCGCGCATGCTCAATAGGTCACCCCCTGCCGGCTGACATCGGCAGAGGAAGAGCGCGGGCGTAGCCTGACCCAGCGCCGAGGGACATCGGCGCTGGATTCAGGTAAGTCACTGAAGGGGTTTTAACCCCTTACAACTCCCTAGCAAAAGATATATCACAGGGAAATAACTTTAGTTTATAGAATAGGAATATTGTAAGCCCATTGCCACAGGCATCTTGTGGAATTGTTGACAGTTACATAACGATGAGACATGCATTAAATAAAAATCTTTATTTTCGTGATTTGAATGAATGTATATGACAGTAGGGAATACCATTTATGAATTATTTTAACTTTATATATCTAGAATAATGTTTACAGACAAAACCAATATGTTTCTATCTTTATTGGTTGCAGGACACATAATACACGTGTATTGTATTTTTTTCTGCATATGATTTTGTTTAAAGGACCGCTATAGGCACCCAGATCACTTCAGCTCAATGAAGTGGTCTGGGTGCCAGGCCCCTCTAGTTTTAACCCTGCAGCTGAAAACATAGCAGTTTCAGAGAAACTGCTATGTTTCACTGAGTGTTAATCCAGCCCCTAGTGGCTGTCTCACTGACAGCCGCTAGAGGCACTTCCGCGCTTCTCACTGTGAAAATCACAGTGAGAAGACGCTGGACGTCCATAGGAAAGCATTGAGTAATGCTTTCATATGGGCTGTTTTAATGCGCACGCATTGGCAGGGGGTGGAGAGTTCCCCGGCGCTGGAGAAAGGTAAGTGGCTGAATGGGGTTTTAACCCCTTTAGCCCAGCGGGAGGAGGGCCCTGAGGGTGGGGGGACCTAATGACCCTATATTGCCAGGAAAACAAGTTTGTTTTCCTGGCACTATAGTGCTCCTTAACCCCTTAAGGACAGAGCTTCAGAAGCTTGTCTTTCATTTAATGAAAACAGCATTTTTTGCATTTTTTGCTATTTGCGTTCAACTGCAATTTGCATTTTACTAATTTATTGCACCGACACATATTATATACCGTTTTTTAAAGGACAGAAAGGGCTTTAATTTGTTGTAACACACACATATATATACATATATATATATATATATATATATATATATATATATATATATATATATATATATACTTATTTATTATAAAAAAAATACAGAAATATGCAAAAAAATGAATTTTTGTGTTTTTTTTACAGTTTTTGCAATAATAATGTGTACATAATTAGTGCAGGTTAAGGAAAGTAATTAAAAATAAATTCATTTAGTTGTTCTGAATTACAGAATATATAATGTGTCTGGGATTTTAAGTTTTTTTGGTAGTTACAGGTCACAAAGCACAAGGAGTAAAATAAACTTTTAATGTGGAACAATTTTAGAATTTGGTATGTTTGTCTTGTAAGCTTAATAGCCATAAAAGAAAACAAAATTGCCACACAAAAGTATATATTTATATAAAGTAGACATCACAGGCTATTTACCTAGGGTTGTTTTGACACTTTCTACGTAGCCATTTCACCGCCAACCTCTGCTAAATATTGGAGTAAAATTGTGTTTTTTGGGGGGTTTTGGCACGCAAACTTATAACAAAGAACTTCTCGTGTGTATTTTTTAAAGTTGGTGTGTGCTATTCCTGTACAAAGTTTTATTTTGTGTTCAGTTACATCTGCTGAGTAAAATGACACCCCCATTGTATGTCTTTGGCACTATTTCGTGAAGCTACAGTGCCATATAGGAGACCAAGCCATATCAGTTTTTACCAAACTTTGAATTTTGATGCTGGGCCTTTTTGACACACACTTGGAGATGTTACTGTATATTTTGCTATCCTTATGTGTGCTATGGCAGTATAACACCTAATATGTTGCTCAGCTGTGTCATCTTAGTGCAACGATACCCACATGTGTACCTTTTTCATGGTTATGTGGATGTTGAAGGGGCACATTGGAGACACACCACTTCCATATTTTTCAAAAGTGGATGCTGGGCCCAAGTCTCATTTTAGCAGCTCAGGACTGCAAATTACCTCTCAAAGGCCTCATATATTTTAAGTATAAGCAGCTCATCAATTCAAATTATGAACAAGTGCATACTATTTGCTGTGAAAAGGGGGAATAGTTGGGGTAAACTTATCCGGAGGATCCGGGGGTAGTACACAGTCATCTGCGTCCCGGGCAAAGCTGTCATGGATTCCGAAACCAAAACACAGACAGACCACAAAGAGAGAGAACACAGAGAGAGAAACTTGTAATACCGGTCCTTAGAATGGCCGGGCTATACAAGCAGAGAATTGTCAAGGTACAAGCCGAGGTCAAAGGAGTAAAGAGAAACGGAACAACGATAGGACAAGCCGAGGTCAAGGATCAGAGAAGACAGGATAAATGGTAGACAAAGCCAAGATTCGGTAACCAATCAGACAGATGACAAAAAATCACACCCCAAAACTGGTCTACTTATTCGGCCTGGGTGTGAAAAATTTTAAAACAATGGCCAATACATAGGCCGGGCTGAGAGGGGCAATCTGTCAGGATCGGGACAGGGATCCAACACGCAGAGTACAAACAGTAGCCAGATACGTATACCGGACCTTAGAATGGCCGGACTAACGTAAGTAGTACAGTATAGAATGGTCAAAGACAAGCCGAGGTCGAGGGTAACAGAAGACAGGTAAGCGAGAGACAAGCCGAATCAAGGGTAACAGAGATAAGCAGAGTAAGGTAAACAAGCCGGGTCAAAACCAAAAGGGATAATAGAATACACAAGCACTGAGTGACTAGAACAAGCTAGAACCACGACAGGGCAATGAGCTAATGAAAGAAGCTCTGTTAAATACCCTGTTCAGAGCAGTAGCCACGCCTCCGAGGCGTCCTTATTGGTCCTGCAGCAATTGAGTGACAGGTCGTTCCGGAGGAGTGTCCTGATGACAACTTCCTGCCTAGATGCTGTAAAAGGCAGTCACTCCCTCGCGGCCGGCCTTGCATGACCGGATAGACCGTGGAGAAGGGAGCCATCAGGCCGTCTGGATGGAGGAACAGCTAAGTCTCTACCTCTTTCAGAGGTAGAGACCACAGGTACCCTGACACAATCAGGGCAGTAATAGCTGGTCTCAACTCTTACGCCCCTCTTGTAACATACCCTGCACCTTTCCTGGGGGTTTTGTTTTTTAGGGGTTGGTGGAATCTTAAAGCAGAAGTGACCTGCCTCCATTCTTCTGCTAGGCTCCACTGATGGTCTCCTTGTGTGGCATTCTAGCAGCTTAGAAATTAGCTCAAACTGGAAAGAAAGAAAAGTGCCTTTCAGCCCAGCATTGCCTTTTTAAAAATGACAAAGGCATTGTGGATTGCCATCTGCATCAGGTAAATGCCCACTTTTTTATACCATGCCCTGGTCTTTCTCATGATCAAATACGGCTGCATCAGTTGATCGGACAGGTCAACGCCCCCCATATGCCGATTATATTGCCGTATGCAGACTGGCACCCGTTTACATTAGTCTCTGCCACGAACTGCGACCCTCCGAGTGTTTTCACCATGGATGGTGGTTAAGATGAAAACATCCTTTTTATCCCTGTACTTGAGTTCCTGCAGTTCATTCTGGCAGAGAGCTGCTGTTTCCCCCCTTTTCATTTTTTTGTTCGCTAGAGCCTTTGGGAAACCTGTGCGACTCTGAATAGTGCCACAGGCCACGGTCCCGAAGCAGTACAACATTTTTAACAGTGGGATGCTATTATAAAAGTTATCGATGTATAGATGATAACCTTTATTAAGTAGTGGCATTATTAAGTCCCAGACAATTTTCCCACTTGTCCCTACTATATATCTGGGGGCAACCTGGGGGATCAAGGTGGCTATCCCTTCCTTCGTATACACGGAAGGTGTAAACGTAGCCACTGCCACTTTCACATGGTTTATAAAATTTGATCCCATATCGGGATCTTTTGGATGGGATATATTGTCTAAACCCCAGTCTTCCCTTAAACTTCATTAGGGACTTGTCAATGGAAATGTTTTTATTGGGGGTATATATAGTGGCAAATTTACTGTTAAAGTGTGCAATTAAAGGGCGTATTTTGTAAAGAAGATCATACTGTGGATCACCTTTTGGGGGGCACTTGTTATGATCACTAAAGTGCATGAATCTTAGTATGTCTTCATATCTTTCCCTTGTCATTGTCTCGGCAAAAATGGGGTTATTACAAATAGGATGTTTAGCCCAATACATCCTAATTGTGGGCTTTTTAATTAGCCCCATTAACATGGTCAGTGCTCAGAATTGTTTCAATTCTGGCACACTGGTTGGGTTCCATCTCTCTTTCCTGGAGATAAGAAAGTCTGGATTGCGTGCCAGATATTGCTCCGCATAGAGATTAGTCTGGGTGACTATCTCCCCAACAATCTCATCCCCCAAGAACAGCTGCATAACATCCAGCGCACTATAGGCAGACAGGTCCGCCTGTATGCCAGGATTGGCTGTAAACACTGGGATGTCTGGGGAAAAATTATTATGGAGTACCCAGTCATCTGCGCCATGTTCAGCATTAGGGGAATTGTCGATTTCCCCTGATGGTCCTGCAGTATCTGGCACATAGTCCCTGTCCCCTGCGTCACTCCCTGCTTCACTCTCTGAGGCAGTGTCAGTCGCCTCTGAGTCGGCCGCTAACAGGGCATAAGCCTCCTCTGCGCTATACTTTCTAAACATTGTTAATACAGCTAACACAGCTAACAAAACTCTAAACATTTAAATACATAAAGGGAATCAACACAGTAAAGGAAGAGTCTATATTTAAAAGAAGAAAAACTACCACAACCAGAGGACATAGTCTAAAATTAGAGGGACAAAGGTTTAAAAATAATATCAGGAAGTATTACTTTACTGAGAGGGTAGTGGATGCATGGAATAGCCTTCCAGCTGAAGTGGTAGAGGTTAAAACAGTAAAGGAGTTTAAGCATGCGTGGGATAGGCATAAGGCTATCCTAACTATAAGATAATGCCAGGGACTAATGAAAGTATTTAGAAAACTGGGCAGACTAGATGGGCCGAATGGTTCTTATCTGCCGTCACATTCTATGTTTCTATGTAACTAAAAATATATTTATTTATTTTTTATTTTATTTTATTCTCTAATTCCCACTAAATTCCACCCACCAAAATAACTAAATCACAAATTAATAAAATCAAATAATAAAATTTAACCCCTTAGGGTTACAAAAAAACAAAAAAAAATTAACCCTTGAAAGTAAAAAAATAAAAAATAAAAAATAGATCACAGTAAAGTACTGTGACCTGTATATTGATCACTGCTAGCAGTGATCAAGCAGCAGGGAAAGGGTTATTTTTATTTTTTTTTTTAAATAAAGGGGAAAGGGATTAGGGACTTTTTTTAAACTTAGCTATTCTTCTGGGACACAATGTAGCACCGATCCATCTTTCTCCAGGCGGATCAGATATCCCAGCAGCATTGTGACCGCTGTGACTGGCTGTCACAGCGATCACCTGGGCTGGGATGTCGGGATTTGCTGCCGCTGGTCTGCCCCTGACTCGGAGGCACCCAGCAACAGCGTTAACCCCGCGATCGCCGGTACTGCAGCAATCGGGTGTTAATTTTAATGCGTGACGGACAAAGTCCGTCACTCGTCATTAACGCTTTCCCCTGAGTGACGGACCTCGTCCGTCACTCGTCGTTAAGGGGTTAAAGTTCTGGAAAATAATTGTATACTGGTAACATAAACAAGTAAACAGTGAAATAATCAAGAAAGTCCAAGAGATAAAAACATTAATTCATTATGGGTTTACTTATAATGATGAGAGTAATCAACAACACATGATCAATATCATAGTGATGTAACCAAAATTAAAAATGATGGGGTAAGAGAAAATTAATAGTTTGAGGGAATATAATATCCATGCTCGAATAGAGAAATTGATGTGGGAGCAATCCAGGAGAGGGTGCAACTCTGATAAGTTAATAAACACTGATCAAGGATACCAAATAGCTGTGTATTCATCTTACCTACACTGGTAAAGATAAGTCTTTGATGATGTGATTCCTCCAGAATAGAGCATTCCTCCAGGATTGATAATGTTTACCATACAAACAATAAAACATTTTTTTATAGTATGTAGGTGAGGATGTGTGATGGAGAAACATGAATACTTCCAAAATTCAGATATTCTTTTGATTTTTGCCCAGAATATGGAGATTCTGTAGGTCTCACATTGTGACGAGGGTGTGTTTATGGGTTTAGGGGTTTTGTCTTTTTGTTTTGTCAGAGTCCAAAAATGTGAATGGCATCTTTAATCATATAATTAGCTCAGTGACTGCTTACAAACTCTTCCAACAATTGTAGATGGGTGCCCCTTTCATAATAATTATAATTTGCCTGTCCCAGCTTGTGGACACCTACAGAAAATAGCATAAAGGCAAGTTTTTTGAATCCAGACTGCAAACTATTGAAACATTTACATGTTTTCCTAAATGTTTCACAGAATTATATTGATTACACAGTTATTGTCTACAACAGTATAGGAATACAAAATTAAGAAGTGGCAGTGCCAAAAGGAGAATATTTATACATGTGCCTCTGTACCTCCTCCTCTACCCAGTTAAAACTAACAAGATGGTTCACAATAATCTACTGCTCAATGCCAAAAAAAAGAAACACTCTGTGAACTAAAATAAATTTAAATATGTGATACAACCCAAGATGTAATCTCATAATGCAAAATATTAAATATTATCTTACAGAAGGGAGGCAAAAATGTATATAAAAAAAAAATGGCTGTTGCAACTACTAGTAAGCAACATTATCAATTGCTCTAATGTTTAAAACATAATTCGAAAAAAATTGGAAAATAAAAATCCCAAATATAGCAATCTAACATAATTGCAAACTATCCTAAATATCCCCTTAGTGACAAATCAATTTTTCTTTTTTTTTTTTTTTTTTTAAATATATCTTTATTTGATTTTAAAAAAGATTTTTGAGTCAATATCAAAGTACATACATCATACAAAATACAAAAATATAAACAGTTACGACAGTAGTATTGACCATCAAACCATTCAAGCTATATCATATACCTTCCATCGAAGTTCATTCTAAGTCCTGCATACATACAAAGTGGGAGTAGACCGCAACATACAATAGGATCAGTTATACATACATACCGTATATACTCGAGTATAAGCCGACCCGAATATAAGCCGAGGCCCCTAATTTTACCCCAAAAAACTGGGAAAACTTATTGACTCGAGTATAAGACTAGGGTGGGAAATGCAGCAGCTACTGGTAAATTTCTAAATAAAATTAGATCCTAAAAAATTTATATTAATTGAATATTTATTTCCAGTGTGTGTATATAATGAATGCAGTGTGTGTGTATGAATGCAGTGTGTGTGTATGAATGCAGTGTGTGTGTATGAGTGCAGCGTGTGTGTATGAGTGCAGCGTGTGTATGAATGCAGTGTGTGTGTATGAATGCAGTGTTTGTGTATGAGTGCAGTGTGTGTGTATGAGTGCAGTGTGTGTGTGTATGAGTGCAGTGTGTGTATGAGTGCAGTGTGTGTATGAGTGCAGTGTGCGTATGAGTGCAGTGTGTGTATATGAGTGCAGCGTGTATGAATGCAGTGTGTATGAATGCAGTGTGTATGAGTGCAGTGTGTATGAATGCAGTGTGTGTATGAATGCAGTGTGTGTGTGTGTATGAGTGCAGTGTGTGTATGAGTGCAGTGTGTGTATGAATGCAGTGTGTGTATGAATGCAGTGTGTGTATGAGTGCAGTGTGTATGAATGCAGTGTGTGTGTATGAGTGCAGTGTGTGTGTGTGTGTGTGTGTGTATGAGTGCAGTGTGTATGAGTGCAGTGTGTGTGTGTGTGTGTGTGTGTTGCAGAGCCTTGGGGGGGTGGGCAATTTTATTATTATTTTTTTTCATTATTTTTTTTTATTTACTTATTATTTTTTTTCATTATTTTCATATTTTTTGTATTATTATTTATTATTTGTAATGTTATTTTTTATTATTATTATTCATTTATTTTTGTTTCGTCCCCCCTCCCTGCTTGCTAGCTGGCCAGGGAGGGGGGGCTCCTTCCCTGGTGGTCCAGTGGGGTTGGTAGTTCAGTGGGGGGGCTGTGGGGGCTGCAGAGATGTTACTTACCTCTCCTGCAGCTCCTGTCAGCTCTCTCCTCCTCCGCGCCGTCCGGTCAGCTCCCTCTGTCAGCTCACACTGTAAGTCACTGGGAGCTGACCGAGGTGCTGAACGGACGGCGCGGAGGAGGAGAAAGCTGACAGGAGCTGCAGGAGAGGTAAGTAACATCTCTGCAGCCCCCAGTCTGTATTATGGCAATGAAAATTGCCATAATACAGACTATTGACTCGAGTATAAGCCGAGTTGGGGTTTTTCAGCAGAAAAAATGTGCTGAAAAACTCGGCTTATACTCGAGTATATACGGTAATCAATTTTATCATTTAAACACTTCAGTGTATACATCCTAAATAGTTATTGTTATTGCTCATTATTTTCTAAAAATTTTAGACATTTCTTACCCATTTCATATTTCTGTACAATATCCCTCCTCTTAAAAAGCCCTATTTCATTTTTAATTTGAAGTATTAATTGTTAACCTCAATTGTCACAGAGTTCTTCCATCCTCTTGCTATCAGAATCTTTGCTGCCATAAAAGAATGGCAGACCAAAAATTGTTGGTATATTAGTAAATCAGGCCATTGAAGGTGTAAAAGGGCCGTTGTTGGGGATTTTTCTATCATAATTTTGTCCCAAACATACAGTTTTCTAAAGAGCTCATCCCATAAATTCTTAATTAATCTACAACTCCACCAAATATGAATAAAACTTCCCAAGTTGCTTCCACATCTCCAACATATTTTAGATTCATTGTGATCAATTCTATTTAGTCTCATTGGCACTAAATACCAACGATAGCAAACTTTATAATGTGTCTCAAACAGTGTAACATTGTGAACATTCCTTTTTAACTGTGTCAACATATTTCCCCACTTTATTGGGTCTATTTTTAGATTACATTCTTTTTCCCAACTTTTTATTTGTTTGGACCTTATATTTTTAGGGATTGCTCTTATCATAGCAATTTGCCATGTTTTTCCGAGAGTTATTGTTTCCAAAAATCTGTTTTATGAGGATACTACTGATTATATTACTCTTAGCAAGTGATTTATCTATAAAGGATTTTATTCTTAAATAACGAAAAACCTCAGCCTGAGGGAGACCAAATTCCTTAGATAAAGTTAAAAAATCTTTGATTTTATCTCCTCTTAATATATCTTTCAAATTTTCAATTTTCATATCCTTCCAAGAATCTATTTTTAAGTCTGGCATTAGGGCTTCTAGTATTTCTATCTTCATAAACCCAAAAATAATTCCCAAGATTTTTAGTTTTTTTCTAATCTTATTCCAGTCATTCAGTAAATATTTTAGAATTACACTATTAATTTCTTGCCCGATCTTCTTGGGTTGCCAGATATATCTAAATAGTTCTTTTCCATTTAGGTCTTGAGTCTCTAAACCAAACCAGCCAGATTTTTCAGAATCTTTTTTGGTTAATAACTGTGTATGGTATGGTATGATAGAGGCTTCATAGTGACCTACTATATTCGGAAAGTTCACCCCTCCATGCTCTACAGTATTTGTTAATTGATCTAACCTAATCCTTGGTTTTTTCCCCTTCCAGATAAAGTTTTTAATAACCCTCTGTGTTATCTCCAGCCATGGCAATGGGATTTTTAGAGGAACCATTCTAAAAAAGTATGTCCATCTAGGCACTATATACGCATTTATTACATTTATCCTTCCCAGCCAACTAAGAAACAGGGGGTTCCATTTTTTTAACGATATCCCAGTGGACTTCAGAAGCCTAGTAAAATTAATCTCCACCATTTTGTCCAATTTATCTGTTAATATTACCCCTAGATATTCAAAACTCCCCTTCGCATCCGTAAAGCAATATGTCTTCAAAAAATCATTTTTCCACTCTTTGCTACAGTTCTTAAATAACACAATTGTTTTATCTGAGTTTATTTTGTAGTTTGAGATAGTACTAAATATTTCTATTTCTTTTATCAAGTTGTCAATTGATCTGGTTGGGTCTATGAGGGTCAAGATGGTATCGTCTGCATACATACTTATTTTTAATTCTCTATCGGAGGTTGGTACTCCCCGAATATCTGGGTTTTCTCTTATTCTAATTGCAAAGGGTTCCATTGAAAGAATATATAGAATAGGTGAGAGTGGACACCCTTGCCGTGTGCCATTTTTCAATGGAAACCAATCTGAGCATAGATCTATGCCGACTACTCTCGCCATGGGATTTTGGTAAATAGAGCCTATTGCTGACAACATCCAACCATCTATGCCCATTGCCCTTAACACCCCCATCATGTATCCCCACCCGACCCTGTCAAAGGCCTTTTCTGCATCCAGTGACAGGGTCAGGAGGGGAATTCGCGTTCTATCACTCCAATCCAGAACATTGATCATTCTTCTTATATTAGTACTAGCCTGTCTAGTTGGGACAAACCCTATCTGGTCTCTATCTACCAGTTCCATAATTATCTTCTTCAACCTATCTGCCAATATAGATGAAAACAGTTTTGAATCGACGTTAATAAGTGAGATCGGACGATAGTTCTTTAAATCTTGCGGATCCTTATCTTTTTTATGAATAGGGATTATGTTTGCCTGTAATAATTCTTTGGGGCCTGTACCTTTCAATGAGATTTCATTATATGTTCTAGTCAAATATTCTACCAAAATATCTCCATATATCTTATAGAATCTATTGGTCAGACCGTCTGGGCCAGGGGTCTTATAGTTCACAAGTTTTTTAATAGCACCTGTAAATTCCCTAATTTGTAGAGGGGCATTAAGCATTATTTTTTGATCTTCAGAAACCCTGGGGAAATTAATTTCCCTCAGGTAATCATTTATAGCCTCTTCTTTTGATTGATTTGGTAAATTATACAATTTTTCATAGTATATTTGAAATGCCTTTGCTATTGTTTCTGGTTTTCTACAAATTATTGATTCATTTCTAATGCTACTAATCCTATTTTTACCATTTTTTGTGATCTTAAGTTTTTTTGTTAACCATTTATTGATCCTATTACTATCATAGTAAAAATTGGATTTCATCCTCTCTAGATTTTTCTCTATTCGTTCTTTCTCCATTTTTTCTATTTTCATTTTAATCTCAGATAGTTGTTTAGATGATTCATTATTTAAAAATCTTTTATTTCTTCTGGCCAACAGATAGTATTCTATATATAGTTTTTCTCTAGTCAGACCTCTATCCCTTTGGATCCTTTTTTTAAGTTTGATCAGATACCCCCGTACTACAGCTTTAAATGCACACCATATAGTGGTTATTGGGAGTTCTTCTGAGATATTTTCTTTAAAGTACAGTTGAATCAGTTCTTTAATTTGTAGTTGTTCTTTACTATTCTTCAAAATACTATCATCTAGACGCCATGTCGTATTAGGTCTATATTTTTTGACATCATTTATAGAAAAAATAATATAACTATGGTCTGACCAGACATTCTCTTCTATATATATATGGTTTTTATTTGTTCTACTTAATTAGCTTCCCCCAACACATAGTCTATTCTGGAGAGTGAGGAGTGTACCCTTGAGGTGTGCGTGTATTCTCTTTCCTCTGAATTAAATACTCTCCATATATCTAATAAGTTATTTTCTAGAAGTATATTTCTCAAGATCCTAGCTTGATTTATCAAATGTTTAGTTATGGGTTTATTATTTTTTGTTTTTTTGTCTAGAACTGTATCCACCACACAATTAAAGTCTCCTGAGATGACTAATAATCCTGTTTTGACTTTATCTACTTTTTCCATGATTTCTTTAAGACATTTCGTTGGTAGTATGTTTGGGAGGTATACGTTTACCAAGGTGTAAACTATCTCGTCCAACTTACATATTAGTATCTGATACCGTCCTTCTATGTCTACATCTTCGTATATGATTTCTCTATTTATATTTTTTGAAAGGATTATGGCCACTCCTCTTTTCTTTTTCTTATTCAAGGCAGCTTGTGAAATTATCTCATATCCTTCATAGGTCCACCTATTTCTATCTTCTCGTTTCCAATGTGTCTCTTGCAACATCGCTAAATCTATTCCTTTTTTTTTGAGCAATTCTCTCATCATAACTCTTTTATATGGGGTATTTAGCCCTTGTACATTTAATGAAATACACTTCATGCTAGTTATATTTTTCAAGTAACGCCTATTCCTGCTGCCATCCCTCCCACATCATTCACACACGTCTGAGCTCTCATAAAACAGAGAAACTCATTCCCAATCATTCTTACTTGTTGTTTCAAGAGATAATAAATATTAATCATCTCTTCAACCTGTAAGCCTTGACAATATCTTGTGTACCGTCTAGGGCTAAGGTCTATCTCTGACCTTAAAGTGGTAGCTACTCAGGGGCAATCAGAGCATTCTTATGTATTTGTTTAAATAGGCAGACATTATTTCCCCCTCCCTCCTTTCCCCTTGGTCCCACTCAGTGAGACAGAGAAAGGGGAGAGAGGGGGGAGAAAAGAAGAACAAAAAAAAAAAAAAAATTCCCTTCCAATGTGCACAAAGCAATATATCCATTCTATTTATTTATAATCTTCCATAGATCACTAATTCATCTCACAAAACTTTTGGTGAAACTATATATTTTCCCTTAATACTTAATTGTTCTTATTAGTTTACCCTTAATCACTTATTTCACCTTAATCATACAAAGTGCTATATTATCGTGATCATTTATATCCCCTAAACACACTCCATCTATTGTATACATTTTTTTCCCTTCTTTTTCTCCTTTCTTCTCCTTCTCCTTCTTTCCTTTTTGTTTAGGAGATCTCTTTATTAATTTATCCATTTTTACATATCCCTTATTAACATATCACAATCAAAATATCACCCCTCCATTTCCAATGTGCACATAGCAATATATCCATTCTATTTATTTATAATCTTCCATAGATCACTAATTCATCTCACAAAACTTTTGGTGAAACTATATATTTTCCCTTAATATTTACTTGTTTTTATTAATTTACCCTTAATCCCTTATTTCACCTTAATCATACAAAGTGCTATATTATCGTGTTCAGTTATATCCCCTAAACACACTCCATCTATTATATAAATTCTTTCCTCTTTTTTTTTTCTTTTTTTTTTCCCCTTTGTTTAGGAGATCTCTTATTCATTTATCCATTTTTACATATCCCTTATCAACATATCACAATCAAAATATCACCCCTCCATTTGTGCAAATATCTTTATATCCATCTTATTATTTATAATAGCTCCTGTGATCCTTTGCACTTTTCATCAAAAATCCTCTCTAAATCCCAAAATACATCTCATAACTCCATTGGTGAAAATATAGTGTTACTCTTGGTACTTAATTGCTCATATTATTTTACCATTACTCCCTATTTCCCCTTATACCAAAAAAAAAAAAAAAAAGAAAAGAAAAATCCCGTTAAAATTATATCCCTTGACCCACTCCATCTAGTGTATTTATATTTGTGAAATCTCATATTGAGCTTATCCGTGACTACGAATCACATTTCAAATATCACATTCAATACTCCTATTAACCTATTATTAATTAATTATGTAAATATTAGTTTTACCATCATTTAACATTTCCCCCTCATACCAACCGTTCCCCCCGTATACAAGATTTTCCTCTTTTTTCCCCCTTTTTCTTTTTTCTTTCCTCCTCCTTTTTAGGAAACCCAACCAATTGCTTCTTAACATTACTCATTGCATGGGGAGAGCGGGGAAGAGAAGAAAAAAAAAAAAAAAAAAAAAAAATCCCTTCTTTCTCCCATCTTTTATCACTGTCTCCACTCCTCTTCCCTTTTTCGCCAGAGCTCTTGCGTTTTTGTCCTTATTACTTAAATTGTTGAGATGTCCATTCTTCTAGTTCTTTTGGGTTCAGAAATACTTTTCTTCTATCATTCCAGTTTATTGTAATAGCCTTGCCTGGTCCCCATTGATATCCAATATTTCTTTCTTTCAATGGTTTCAATTTTTCAAAATAGCTTTTTCTCTCCATTTTTACTGCTCTGGATAAATCTTGGTAAATTTGGATATCTTTGAATTTGTCATCTTCTGAAAATTTTTTGCTTCTTATTGCATTTATTATTTGCTGCTTAGCTATCAGGGAATGAAGAGTAACAATCGTATCTCTAGGAAAGGCGTTCTGGATTCCTTGGGGTTTCTTAATTCTATATATATTTTCCATACACACTGCCGAAACTTGAGGTTGTAGATTTAATGCTGCAAACAGACCGTTCAAATAATCCTTGATTTTATCATGCGAAATAGCTTCTGGGATATTTTTTATCCTTATGTTTTTAGCTCTCATTTTTTCTTCCATCATGTTTAGTCAATCTTCTAAATTTTTTAATTCCACCTTTGTCTTAATTTGTTCTTCTGTAATTAGATTATAGTGGTTAGTTATTTGTTCTTGAGTTTCTTCCACTTTAGCTATTTTTCTGTTAATTTCTTCCATTTGTCTTGTCATTTGAGCTGTACTGTTTTCTAATTCTTTCTTGAAAATTTCAGTTTGATTATCTAGACTTATCTTTATAAAGTCCTGGAAATTAATTATTGAGCATCTTTTATCTTCCAATGTTGATTCGTCCAGAAAAGATAGATCTTCACTCTGTTTACTATGTGGTGAGAAGAAGTTTGCAACAGTTTTTTCATTTTTATTATCTTTTTTGACCTCCTTGGTTTTTTTTTGAGATCTTTGGCATCGCCATCTTTACTTAATATTATATCAAGAAACCAATATGGAAATTCTGTATTCCTTTCTCTTCCTCTCTCCTTTTTCTTTCCACTTTATCCCTGAAAATTTCTCCCTTTCTTTCTCTTTCTTGGGACAATCAGTTCTTTTGGTCAATTTCTATGGTCTATGGTCATAACCTTTTTGGAGTGCTAAAACCCCTTATTATGTTTTGGCCTTTGTACTGTTTTTCTCTTCCAGTTGTATGATCCTATTATTTACAAGATTATTTACAAGATTATTTACAAGAGGTCCAGAGGTCCAAATAAGGTCCTATTAGAGGTCCAATAGTTCCAATCGGAAAAAATCAAACGTTTTTAATTTCAAACCTATAAACTTACAGTTCCAGCGATTATATTTTAAGTGGTATCAGCCACTTCATCAAAACAAACGCAACAAAAATCCTTATAGTTGTTTACCAGGTGATAGATAAGCTAATAGCTTTTCTGCTCATCTATTATTTGAGCAGTCGGTCGTTGCAATCAATTCTTGTGGTCATAAACTTTTCATAGTATTAAACCACTTATTATATTTTGACCTCTATACTGTTTTTCATCCCGTATTATTATAATCCTGTTATTTAGGAGATTGTTTGCAAAAAGTCCCTTAGTATCAGCCAACAAAAAAAAAAAAAGGGTTCAAATTCAGCTCTATATTCTTGCAATTCCAACACTTATATTTCAAAGTATAATATAATATCGGCCACTTCTTCAGAGTAAACCAAACAAGAAAATCGTTGTAGTTATTTACCAGCTGATAGTCATGTATACGGCCGGATAATCGATTATAACTTCACACAGCATTCATGCCTTATATTTGTATATACCCCAAGTCCTCATCTCCTCATAGCTGCGTCCGCATTACTCCAGACTGGGCTGCTGCTGCTTATCGTTTCCCCGTCGGACTCAGCCTAGACGCCATACGCCATTCCCTCGTGGCTGCACCTTCCTCCCGTTCCGTTACCCCCGTTAAGCTCCACCTCCTGGTGCGCGCTCACGTCACATCACGTCGCGCTCCGTCCTCACTCCTCCTCTCCCGGAGCCCCGACAAATCAATTTTTCTATTTTTTTTACCGTTATGGACGAAGGCTGTTTTTACATTTCAGCGGTGTTTGTGTTTCGCTGCAATTTTCCTCTTACTCATTTACTGTACCCACACATAATATATAGCGTTTTTCTTGCCATGAAATAGTCTTTCTAAAGATGCCATTATTTTCATCATATCATGTATAATTTACTATAAATAATTTATAAAATATGGTGAATTGTTTTTAAAAAACACACTTTTTCTATCTTTGACCCCCAAAATCTGTTACACATCTACAACCGCCAAAAAACACCCGTGCTAAATAGTTTCTAACTTTTGTCCTGAGTTTAGAAATACCCAATGTTAACATGTTCTTGGCTTTTTTATTTTGCAAGTTATAGGGCTATAAGTACAAGAAGCACTTTGCTATTTCCAAACAATTTTTTTCAAAATTAACGTTTAATTAATTTACATTGTAACACTGATATCTGTCAGGAATCCCTGAATAACCCTTTACATGTATATATATTTTTTTAAAGAAAATAACCTAAGGTGATACACTTGGGGTATTTTGACTCTTTTCATGCAACCATTTTACCACCAATCTATGCCAAATTAAAAAAAATAATAATTGGTGACTCTTTTGACACACATTTAATAATACATGTATTGAGAACTTTAAGGGCTACTGCCACAGAACACCCCAATATGTGTTCAGCAACATCTCCTGGGTACAGTAATACCACCCATGTATAGACGCGTTGGGTTCTCTGGGGGCTAAAAGACCTTATTTGGAGGGTGTGCATTCCAGTTTTCAGACTTGGAATTTTCACAGCTGGTCATTATGCACCCATGTCATATTTGGGACTTTTTTGAAGCCGGCCAACATAATTTACCACTATCAAACCATATATTTTTGAAAAGTAGACACCCTAGGGTATTTCAAATGGTGGTATTTTAACACTTTACATGCACTAATTCTACCACCAACCTTTTTCAAACTTTTGAGTAGTCATTTCTTTGTGTTATTTTTCTCTCACATTGTACTTGAGGCATGGAACCCCGGTTTCTGTTATGTGTTATTGACAAAGAACACCCCAATATGTGTCCAGCTACATCTCCTGAGTACAACAGTTCCCCCAATGTACAGGTTTTAAACACTCATATTTGTATTCATTGAAGTCTCCTGAGTATAACAATACCCCACATGTAAAAGTTTTATGGTGTTTTGGAAAGTTACAGGGTCAATATAGGACTTGCCCAATGTAGTTTGCCAGATTGGTTTGCTGGGTCTATGTTGCCTTTTGAGACCATATGGTAGCCCAGGAATGTGAATTAACCTCATCATGGCATACCATTTTTAAATGTGGAAAACCCAGGGTATTCAAAATGGGGTATTTCCAGTCTTTTGTAGTAGCCACTTAGTCACAAACGCTGGCCAATGTTAGTGTTTTTATTTGTTTTTTTGAATTTTTTTAAACAAAAACTGCACTTTTACTATTGATATCATCGTTGTGATAAGTTTTACTTTTAAAAACACTCATATTTATGTTCAGCCAAGTCTCCCAAGTATAGCAATAACCCCCATGTAAAGGTTTTATGGTGTTTTGGAAAGCTACGGGGTTAAACAAAGGGCTTGCCAATTGAATTCTTTGGATTGTCTGCCTGGGTTGTCAGGCAGGTTATAATGATAAAATCAAATAATTATGTAGTTAATAGTTAAATATATATGTAGAATGTGTGTGTGTATATTTATATATATATATATAGATATATATATATATAAATGTAAATATATATAAATATATATTACATGTGTGTGTGTGTATATCCTCTCAACTCAACATCATGGCACCTCCTACAATTAAACGCAGCAAGCGCCCCCAACTACATCCCTGGCACACCAAACTGACCCGTTACCTCCAAAAATGTTCTAGAACTGCTGAACGCTGCTGGAGAAAGTCTCACTTTGCATCTGACTTCTTCCACTATAAATGTATGCTTTGCTCCTACAGCCTGGCTCTTTCCGCCGCAAAAGTAAATTACTTTAACACCCTCATAAGTACACTGTCCCATCAACCCAAAAAAATCTATTTCACACTTTTGATGCTCGTCTTCGCCCTTTTACTCCCCCTCCTTCTATCACCTTGTCTGCCACAAACTGTGCATCTCACTTCACTGAGAAGATCTCTACAATCAGAGAAGAGATCTCTAATTTCTCTCCTTCCCCTACCAATTCTACACTTATTCGCACCAGCTACAGCAGAAGAGGTTTCTGCTTTGCTCTGGTCCTCCCGCCCCACCACCTGTTCCCTCAAACCTATTCCCTCATATCTCATCCGCACTTTGTCTCCCTCTCTTGCTCTTCCTCTCACTAAAATTTTCATTATCTCCCTTTCCTCTGGCACATTTCCCTCACCCTTCAAACACGCAACTGTAACCCCAATTCTGAAAAAGCCCAGCCTTGACCCCAACTACCGCCTTATTTCGCTACTGCCATTTGCCTCCAAGATCCTCGAAAAAGTAGTGTACACCAAACTGACTGACTTTCTCCAATCCAACTCTCTGCTTGACCCCCTTCAGTCTGGATTCCGCACTGGTCATTCTGTCGAATCAGCTGAGACCAAATTATCCAACGATTTAATTGCTGCTAAATCTCGCAGCCATTACTCAATCCTAATTCTCCTTGATCTTTCGGCTGCGTTTGAAACTTTTGATCATCAACATCTTCTCCGCATTCTCCATAATTTTGGTCTACGGGATACTGCTCTCTCCTGGTGCTCCTCCTACCTCACCCAGCACTCTTTCAGTGTTTCTTTCTCTGACTCTGCCCCTCTTCCCCCCCCCCCCTCCCCAACCACTCTCTGTCGGCGTCCCCCAAGGTTCTGTCCTTAGTCCCCTAATGTTCTCTATGTATACCACCTCCCTTGGCAAACTCATCAACTCCTTTTGCTTCCGTTATCATTTCTATGCAGATGACACGCAAATCTACCTGTCCTCTCCTGATCTCTCTCCGCCCATCTTGACTCATGTCTCTGACTGCCTCTCTGCGATTTCCAACTGGATAGCTGCTCATTCCCTTAAACTCAACCTGTCCATAACAGAATTAATGGTCTTTCCTCCCTCAAGTTTTACCTCTCCTGTGTCTGTCTCCTTCCAAGTCAATGGCGCTACCATCACTTCTACCTCGCAGGCTCGCTGCCTGGGTGTTCTTTTTGACTCCAACCTCTCCTTCACCCATCATGTCCAATAAGTCCCCAAATCCTGTCGCTTCCAACTCAAAAAACATCCGCTCCTATTTAACGCCAGATGCGGCTAAGGTGCTGGTCCGTGCTGTTGTTCTCTCTCGCCTTGACTACGGCAATCCCCTTCTCAGTGGTCTTACGTGTTCCTAGATTGCACTGCTGCAATTTATAATGAATGCGGGGGCGAGGCTCATTTTCCTGTCCGCTCGCAACTCCCTGCTCTGTCAGTCCCGGCATTGGCTTCCAGTTAGATATAGGGCTCAATTTAAAATTCTGGTGCTTGCTTACAAGTCCCTACATAATGCTGCTCCAACCTACCTATCCTCCCTAATACACAAGTATGTCCCGTCAAGGCCCCTATGCTCTGCCAAAGAGCTACGTATATCCTCTGTCCTGACTCCCACCTCAAATGCTCGCCTCTAAGATTTCTCCAGGGCTGCACCTTTTCTGTGGAACTCCCTTCCCTTCTCCAAAAGACTTTCACCCAGTCTCCATTAGTTCAAAAGATCATTGAAAACTCACTCCTTCAAGAAAGCATATCAATTAAACTGTTAGCAGGTTTTTATTCCAACAACCTACTTTGTACCCCTACTTTTACACTTTGTCACCCTCCACCTCTCTGTTCCTGTACATCCAGTTGTCTGGTTACAATTACATGTCTGTTAGCCCAGCCATTGTACAGCGCTACAGAATCTGATGGCGCTATATAATAATAATAATAATAATAATAATAATAATATACACACATACATATAATATGTGTGTGTGTATGTACATATAATTTGTGTGTATATAATACATGTGTGTGTATTTTATATTATATTATACATATATAATATATTAACCTGATTATATTTATTTATTTATTTTACTTTTAGCTGTCTGGGGGACTGCCTGAAAGCTCAGGTAGTCCGCCCTGCTTGCAGCTCCATAGACTCCTATTGCTCCACATGGCCCTGGAGGGCCGGAGCTGCTGCAGGGAGACTGCTGGGCTCTCTGGCAGTCCCCCCTGACCAGGATCACCGCGGATCGCCTTTCTAGATAAGTAAATGGCGTCTATTTGCCGCAGACGCACCAGGTACGTCCAAGTTCATTAACGACCGTTTTTTGTTGGACATACCTGGTATGTTCGAGGTCGGGAAGGAGTTAAAATACATTATTATTGTGTTTGTGTATATATATATATATATATATATATATATATATATATATATACACACACACGATACCAGTAGAGAGCACTCAGGAGTCTTTCAAGGTAAATTTCATCTGTTGCTTTATTGAGCAATTACAAATTCACACAACGTTCCAGTCTACGTTTCAGTCTGTAAAATACTTTTTTGAAGACCTTGAAAATTCTTTTACAGACTGAAACGTCGTGTGAATTTGTAATTGCTCAATAAAGCAACAGATGAAATTTAGCTTGAAAGACTCCTGAGTGCTCTCTACTGTTATCGTATACCTTTTGGTTGGAGACAGCACCGGAGCATTAACCCCTTAAGACCGCAGCCAAATGTACAAGTTGTGATCCAAAAAAAATGTAAACAAACCACAGAATTTTACTATATGTCTGTTCAACAATAATTTACCTCTTTCATACTAAGTGCACCCACACTTATTATATATCATTTTGTTCAGGGGAAACAGGGCTTTCATTTAATATCAAACATTCATGTATGGAACTCCATTTTATATGAATAAAATCTAAAAAACTTGAAAAAATTATGAAATCTTGTTATTTTTCAATTTCAGCATGGCAATTTAACTGTTAATGTCAGAATACTATTCGGTTTTCCTGCAATAAAACATACATATTTGTATTCAGAAATGTCTCACGAGTAAAACAGTACCCCCCATGTATAGGTTTTATGGGGTTTTGGAAAGTTACAGGGTCAAATATACGACTTGTCCATTATTTTATTTTCTGCATAGAAATTTGACAGATTGGTTTGAGTGACCTAGGTTGCCTTTTAGACCGTATGGCAGCCCAGAAATGAAAATTACCCCCATCATGGCATACCATTTGAAAAAGTAGACATCCCAGGGTATTCAAAATGGGGTATGGCCAGTCTTTTGTAGTAGCCACTTGGGCACAAACCCTAGCCAAAGTTAGCGTTTTTTTTTGTGTTTTCTTTTTTTTACATAAAATCTGTACTTTCACTGATAATATTATTGTTAGTATATAGTTTACTGCCCTGAAACACTCCTAGTTCTGCTCAGTGATGTCTCACGAGCGCCATGGTACCCCCCATGTATAGGTTTTATGGGGTTTTGGAAAGTTTCAGGGTCATATATACGGCTTATCCATTTATGCTTTTTCACCTTGAAATTTGTCAGATTAGTTTGCAGTGTCCAGGCTGCCTTTGAGACCGTATGGCAGCCAAGAAATGAAAATTACCCCCATCATGGCATACCATTTGAAAAAGTAGACATCCCAGGGTATTCAAAATGGGGTATGCCCAGTCTTTTGTAGTAGCCACTTGAGCACAAACCCTAGCCAAATTTAGTGTTTGTTTTTTTTTTTTGCATTTTTCACATAAAATCTGTACTTTCACTGATAATATTATTGTTAGTATATAGTTTACTGCCCTGAAACACTCCTAGTTCTGCTCAGTGAGGTCTCACGAGCGCCATGGTACCCCCCATGTATAGGTTTTATGGGGTTTTGGAAAGTTTCAGGGTCATATATACGGCTTATCCATTTATGCTTTTTCACCTTGAAATTTGTCAGATTAGTTTGCAGTGTCCAGGCTGCCTTTGAGACCGTATGGCAGCCAAGAAATGAAAATTACCCCCATCATGGCATACCATTTGAAATAGTAGACATCCCAGGGTATTCAAAATGGGGTATGCCGAGTCTTTTCTAGTAGCCACTTGGGCACAAACCCTAGCCAAATTTAGTGTTTGTTTGTTTTTTTTGCATTTTTCACATAAAATCTGTACTTTCACTGATAATATTATTGTTAGTATATAGTTTACTGCCCTGAAACACTCCTAGTTCTGCTCAGTGAGGTCTCACGAGCGCCATGGTACCCCCCATGTATAGGTTTTATGGGGTTTTGAAAAGTTTCAGGGTCATATATACGGCTTATCCATTTATGCTTTTTCACCTTGAAATTTGTCAGATTAGTTTGCAGTGTCCAGGCTGCCTTTGAGACCGTATGGCAGCCAAGAAATGAAAATTACCCCCATCATGGCATACCATTTGAAAAAGTAGACATCCCAGGGTATTCAAAATGGGGTATGCCCAGTCTTTTCTAGTAGTCACTTGGGCACAAACCCTAGCCAAATTTAGTGTTTGTTTGTTTTTTTTGCATTTTTCACATAAAATCTGTACTTTCACTGATAATATTATTGTTAGTATATAGTTTACTGCCCTGAAACACTCCTAGTTCTGCTCAGTGAGGTCTCACGAGCGCCATGGTACCCCCCATGTATAGGTTTTATGGGGTTTTGGAAAGTTTCAGGGTCATATATACGGCTTATCCATTTATGCTTTTTCACCTTGAAATTTGTCAGATTAGTTTGCAGTGTCCAGGCTGCCTTTGAGACCGTATGGCAGCCAAGAAATGAAAATTACCCCCATCATGGCATACCATTTGAAAAAGTAGACATCCCAGGGTATTCAAAATGGGGTATGCCCAGTCTTTTCTAGTAGTCACTTGGGCACAAACCCTAGCCAAATTTAGTGTTTGTTTGTTTTTTTTGCATTTTTCACATAAAATCTGTACTTTCACTGATAATATTATTGTTAGTATATAGTTTACTGCCCTGAAACACTCCTAGTTCTGCTCAGTGAGGTCTCACGAGCGCCATGGTACCCCCCATGTATAGGTTTTATGGGGTTTTGGAAAGTTTCAGGGTCATATATACGGCTTATCCATTTATGCTTTTTCACCTTGAAATTTGTCAGATTAGTTTGCAGTGTCCAGGCTGCCTTTGAGACCGTATGGCAGCCAAGAAATGAAAATTACCCCCATCATGGCATACCATTTGAAAAAGTAGACATCCCAGGGTATTCAAAATGGGGTATGCCCAGTCTTTTCTAGTAGTCACTTGGGCACAAACCCTAGCCAAATTTAGTGTTTGTTTGTTTTTTTTGCATTTTTCACATAAAATCTGTACTTTCACTGATAATATTATTGTTAGTATATAGTTTACTGCCCTGAAACACTCCTAGTTCTGCTCAGTGAGGTCTCACGAGCGCCATGGTACCCCCCATGTATAGGTTTTATGGGGTTTTGGAAAGTTTCAGGGTCATATATACGGCTTATCCATTTATGCTTTTTCACCTTGAAATTTGTCAGATTAGTTTGCAGTGTCCAGGCTGCCTTTGAGACCGTATGGCAGCCAAGAAATGAAAATTACCCCCATCATGGCATACCATTTGAAAAAGTAGACATCCCAGGGTATTCAAAATGGGGTATGCCCAGTCTTTTCTAGTAGCCACTTGGGCACAAACCCTAGCCAAATTTAGTGTTTGTTTGTTTTTTTTGCATTTTTCACATAAAATCTGTACTTTCACTGATAATATTATTGTTAGTATATAGTTTACTGCCCTGAAACACTCCTAGTTCTGCTCAGTGAGGTCTCACGAGCGCCATGGTACCCCCCATGTATAGGTTTTATGGGGTTTTGGAAAGTTTCAGGGTCATATATACGGCTTATCCATTTATGCTTTTTCACCTTGAAATTTGTCAGATTAGTTTGCAGTGTCCAGGCTGCCTTTGAGACCGTATGGCAGCCAAGAAATGAAAATTACCCCCATCATGGCATACCATTTGAAAAAGTAGACATCCCAGGGTATTCAAAATGGGGTATGCCCAGTCTTTTGTAGTAGCCACTTGGGCACAAACCCTAGCCAAATTTAGTGTTTGTTTGTTTTTTTTGCATTTTTCACATAAAATCTGTACTTTCACTGATAATATTATTGTTAGTATATAGTTTACTGCCCTGAAACACTCCTAGTTCTGCTCAGTGAGGTCTCACGAGTGCCATGGTACCCCCCATGTATAGGTTTTATGGTGTTTTGGAAAGTTACACGGTCATATATACGGCTTATCCATTTAGGCTTTATTACATTGAAATTTGGCAAAGTGATTTTCTGGGCCTATATCGCATTTGAGAGAGCATGGCAGCCTGGGTAATAACATTTCCACTATTATGGCATACCATTTTCAAAAGTAGGCAACCCAGAGTATAAGAAATGGTGCATTGCAAGATGTTTGGTCTAACCACTTTATCAGAAATGAAGGGCCCACATAGGGGTTATAGCTTTATTTGTGCTTTTTCACGCACATGAACTCCATTTTCACAGGACATTTCATATTCCTGATATGAGTTATTGCAACAAAGCCTCACTATTTGTATTTAACATTGTCTCCTGAATGTAACAGTACCCCCATGTACTAGATTCTCTGTTTTGGGGGGGGAAGTCATGGGGACAAAAATATTAGATGTCCTTTTCAAAGTTGGCAATTTAACAAAGTGATTTTCTGGGTCTCTCTCGCCTTTGAGAGAGCATGGCAGCCTGGGTAATAACATTCCCACCGTTATGGCAAACCATTTTCAAAAGTAGGCACCCCAGAGTATAACAAATGGCATAATTTGAGATGTTAGGTCTAGCCATTTTAACAGAAATGCTGGGCCCATGTAGCGATTTCTACTTTGATTTTTGTCTTTTTAATCAGATAAATAGCATTTTCACTGGAAATGTCATAATACAGATATTAGTTAGTGCACTAGAGACTTGGTATTTTGATTTAACACTGTCTTCTGAATATAACGGTACCCCCACGTACTATTATTTCAGATTTTACTGATAAGTCACAGGGCGAAATATATTAGATGCCCTTTCAGCTTGTAAGTTTGCCAATATTATTTTCTGGGCCTATGTAGCTTTTCAGAGAGTATGGCAGCCTGGGTAATAACATTCCCACCGTTATGGCAAACCATTTTCAAAAGTAGGCACCCCAGAGTATAACAAATGGCATAATTTGAGATGTTAGGTCTAGCCATTTTAACAGAAATGCTGGGCCCATGTAGTGATTTCTACTTTGATTTTTGTCTTTTTAATCAGATAAATAGCATTTTCACTGGAAATGTCATAATCCTGATATTAGTTAGTGCACTAGAGACTTAGTATTTTGATTTAACACTGTCTTTTGAATATAACAGTACCTACATGTACCATGTTTCCAGGTTTTTATTATATCACATGAATAGAACAGTACCCCACATACACTTTGATCTGAAGGCAGAGAGAGGCAGATAGATCTTTGATATCACATAGAGAGTCACTGTGCGAAAAGTTTGAGAAGTAAAAAAAACGAAAAAAATAAACTATTTTTTGTAACCCTTTCAGTGCTAATCACAGCATTAACCCTGTGATCAGTTTTTTATTGGGAAGTCACATTTCAAGTACTACAAATGTAGTATTTTGAGTTGTTTGGTGTAGCCACTTTAGAATGGCTAGCGTAAACAGGGACAGGCCAAGGTCAGGGGAATCCAGAATTCAGAGTAGTCGGTAAAACAAGCCAATGGGTCGGTACAGGCAGCTAACAAAGCGTAGTCAGGACAAGCCGAGGTCAGAAATCCAGGTAAATCAAGCAAACAAACTGCCAAAGTCCCATACAGAGTGATTCAGAAATTCAGCTCTGTATGGTAGACTTTGAAACAGTCTGTTATGCAGAGGGCGGGTAGAGATGGGCAGGTTGGACAATAAAAACTGGAGTCCTTTCGGACTCCTTTCTTGTAGCAAACACGGCACTTTTTTTGGGGAGCTTTTTTACTAGGGGTGGGTGGGATTCGGGAAGGGAAGTGTTTGCCACAAAGTCTTTGGAGATCTCCTGATTCCAAAGTGGGATTGGGGGGCTGGGTAAATAACATACGGGACAAAATGCTTAATGTGAATTCGAGGAAAGGGCAGGGCCTACCTATGACCTCTTTTGTATAGAGGACATAGGCATTGAAAATTGCAATCTGGCTCACGTAGATTGCAATTTTCTTGTACCAGGTCCTAGTTTTTCGGTTCACCAGATAGGGCTGTATGCATTGGTCAGCCAAGTCTACTCCCCCCATAAACTTGCTGTAGTCTACAATGCACTTCGGCTTTTCCAGATGCTCAGTGCTACCTCTCACAGACACTGGCACTGTACTTTCGTCATGCATCGTAGACAGCATGTATACATCTTTCCTATCTCTGAAGCGAAGAGCAAGCAACTCATCCTGGCGGAGAGCTGAAGAGGAACCTCTACTGCTTCTGCCACTTGCCAGGGCTTGGGGGAAACCCCTGCGATTCTTCCTCACTGTGCCACAGGCTAGGGTTTCAAAACAATATAAATTTTTAAATAATTCTATACTGGTATAATAATTGTCAACCCATAGCCTATATCCCTTATTCAACAAGGGAAGGATTAGATCCCAAACAATCTTGCCACTTGTACCCACAGAATCAGGGCATCCTGGTGGGTCAAGATGGCTATCCTTCCCCTGGTAAATGCGAAACGCCCATGTGTAACCAGTACAGGATTCACATAATTTATAAAATTTAACGCCATATCGGGACCGCTTCGATGGAATATATTGCTTAAATAGCAGTCGACCTTTAAATTTCATAAGGGACTCGTCAATTGAAATATCTTTATCGGGGACATAATTTTCAGAAAATTTGTCTGACAGGAGTTGAATAAAGGGCCGAATTTTATATAGCCTGTCAAACAGTGGGTCGTTTCTAGGGGGACACAGCGAGTTATCATTAAAATGAAGGAATCGCAGCAGTTGCAGGTAGCGATCCCTCAACATAACCTCAGGGAAAAGAGGTGTAGCCAGGATACGTTGCTTGCTCCAGTAGGACCTGATACTGGGCTTTTTTACAATACCCATCATTAGGGTTAAAGCCCAAAACCGCTTCATCTCTGCGACATCCGTGGGTCTCCACATATTCCTGCGACCATGATGGGACCCCGGATGTGCAGAGAGATACTGCATAGCAAACAAATTCGTTTGCTGAGCCATGAGCTCAAATATATCGTCTGACATAAAGAGCTCAAAAAAACGAATTGGCTCGCAGTCGTCCACTGTTACAGTGATGCCAGGTGTAACAGTGAACGGCGGTATTTCTGGGGCCATCATATTTGGAGGCACCCAGTCTCCGCCTGGCATTGGGCTTGCTGAGCGTCCTCTTGTGAGTGGTGGTGGGGCACCATCACTTGAGGTCTCACTCAGAGGCTCAATGTCAGAGGCAGTGATAGTGTCACTGTCTTGCAGAGTGTCACTATCACTGCCTGCCAGAATGGCATACGCCTCCTCGGCTGAGTAGCGACGTGCCATTCTAGGGGGACAAATTAATTAATTTATATACTAAAGTGGGTAATTAATTATCTACCTGCCTAACACCTACTACCCGCCCTCAAAAAATAATATAAATGTACTGATCACAGTATAGGCAGCTGCAATCAGTACACTGAAAGGGTTATTTTCAGATCTATAAAAATAACCCTTAAAAAAAAGTCAGTCTGATCAGAGAGCCCTCTGATCACAGTGATCACTGATACAGTACTGTACAGCAGATAAACTGTACAGTTTAGTGATCACGGCAGCGGGGAAAGGGTTAAGGGAGATTTGGGTTGCTGCGACTGACACAAAGGGTCAAAAAAAATTAGAAATAATTTTTTTGACCCAAAAAAGTTTTTAAAACTGAAAGGGTTATTTTTTGATCTGTAAAAATAACCCTAAAAAAGGTCAGTCTGATCAGAGAGCCCTCTGATCACAGTGATCACTGATACAGTACTGTACAGCAGATATACTGTACAGTATAGTGATCACGGCAGCGGGGAAAGGGTAATGGAGATTTGGGTTGCTGCGACTGACACAAAGGGTCAAAAAAAATTAGAAATAATTTTTTTGACCCAAAAAAGTTTTTAAAACTGAAAGGGTTATTTTTTGATATGTAAAAATAACCCTAAAAAAGGTCAGTCTGATCAGAGAGCCCTCTGATCACAGTGATCACTGATACAGTACTGTACAGCAGATATACTGTACAGTATAGTGATCACGGCAGCGGGGAAAGGGTAATGGAGATTTGGGTTGCTGCGACTGACACAAAGGATCAAAAAAAATTAGAAATAATTTTTTTTTGATCCAAAAAAAAAATAATAAATAAATACCCTAATCAGGTTGATCACAGTAATATGCTGTGATCAGCACTGAAAGGGTTAAATAAAATATAAATTTTAAAACTTTGAAAAAAAAATTAAACTTTCTTTTTCCACAGGAGCTGCAAAAACCACGATCTCTCTGCCTCTCTCTCTCAGATCGAAGTGAGGTGAGGAGAGGGGCAGAGACAATGTGTCAGCCAGTGATCTGAGATCATTGGCTGACACATACTAACAGTGATCACAGTGACTGGCTGTCACTGTGATCACCTCCTACAGATCGCGGTAATTGGCCACAGGGGGATGCCTGGGAGGTACAGGCATGCCCCCACCGCGATCTGTAGGGGGCTAATGGCTGCAGTTACATGTGTCAGCCAATGGGCTGACACATAGTAACACTGATCGCACTGACAGGCTATGGCAGCCTGTCAGTGTGATCAGACTGCAGCCTGACAGTTCAGATCGCGGTCACTGACCCCAGGGGGGCTGCCTGGGGGGCCAGGCATGTCCCCCGACCGCGATCTGCTGCAGAAGAATGCGGCCGGCTCCATGTGTCAGCCGATTTCAAATCGGCTGACACATGGTAAATACCGATCGCAGTGACAGCCTGTCACTGCGATCGGAAGCTGCAGACCGCGGTCCCCAGGCACAGGGGGGCTGCCTGGGGGGCCAGGCATGCCCCCCGACCGCGATCTGCAGCGGCCATGTTCCGCCGGCCACGTGGGGCTGAAGACCGCCCAGGACGTACTATGCCGTCCTGCGGCGTTTAGAGCCACCAAAATAAGGACGGCATAGTACGTCCTGCGGTCTTAAGGGGTTAAAAGACCGGGAGCATTGAGTGCTGGGACCTGGGACGTATATATATTATAAGTGTATATATATCTCAATATATATATTATAAGTGTATATATATATATAATTAAGTGGGACTTAATTATAAGTGTATATATATCTCAAAGTACACTTATAATGAAATCAAATATGCATTATCTATGTATAATATATTAAACAATGCTTTAATTATTTTATAAAATATTATACATGTATAATATATGTATAATAAATGTATTTCTTATTTTATTTTTTTACTTTTTAGCAGCTTGGGGGACTGCCTGACAGCTCAGCTTGCAGCTCCATAGACTCTTATTGCGGCCATGTGATCATGGTTATCACATGGCCCTGGAGGGCCGGAGTGGCCAGAGCTGCTGCAGGGGACTGCTAGGCTTTCTGGCAGCCCCCCCAGACCGGGATTGCAGCAGATCGCCAGTCCAGGTAAGTAAATAGTGCCTGATTGGCGCGGACGTACCAAGTACGTCCGGGGTCGTTAACGACCGTTTTTTGTCGGACGTACCTGGTACGTCCAAGGTCATGAAGGTGTTAAATTACAACAAAATTAAAAACATCATGACTACTCCATTGAGTTTGTATTTAAAAAAAAAAAAAATATATATATATATATATATATATATATATATATATATATATATATATTGCATTTTTTGAAACTTCAGATAGGTATTTGGCCTTTTTTAAAAGAAATTAATTCTAATTTCATACCAGCCAACAATACCATTTGTTTATTTTAGTTTTTTGTATTTGACTATTCTTTGTTAATCTATTTCAAAGCATTATTATATATGCTAATAAAAAAAAACTTTATTTAATATTTAAACATTTATTTTACCTAGACATATTACAAGACAAACAATTAGAAAGTGCGACGATAAAGTAAAACTAGTATATACTAAGCTGACTAAGTCAGTATTATTATTTATAAAGCTAAAATAAGCCTGACAGATATAGTTCTAAGCAACATTCATTCTACACAGACATAATGAACATACAGAATAAGATATATTGGGACTAAGAATCATGAAATCAAAATATCTTATATGGTAATATCGTAAGGGTGGTGAAATGGGCATGTGGGGAAATATATCTAGTATAATTTTCAGTCATCTTAGGATATCAGAGTAGGTTTGAGTAATCAAATAGAGTTTGCTATTATGTCCTTTATCTAAGAGAAGTCTACCCATTCCAATCTCATCTATATTTCTTTCTTGAGTTCTAATTGGGCAGGTTGACTTATTTTTTGCCTCCCCCCTCTCTTTAGGAGAAATCATAACCATCTAGCCACCCTGGGCCCCTCATGCCTCCATAAATATAGTAAAAATCTTACTGTATTCAAGCTTGAAGTTGTAACTCTGCATGCTGTTAGACTCATAAAAACAAGCAGTGTGCTGACATCATCAGAAGTGGTAGCCTGATCCAATCACAGTGCTTCCCCATAGGATTGGCTGAGACTGACAAAGAGGCAGATCAGGGGCAGAGCCAGCATGATTCAAACACAGCCCTGGCCAATCAGCATCTCCTCATAGAGATTAATTGAATCAATTAATCTCTATGAGGAAAGTTCAGTGTCTGCATGATGAGGGAGGAGATACCGAATGTTTGGATGCATTTTAGGCAGCCATGACCCAGGAAGGATCTCTAACAGCTATCTGAGGAGTGGCCAGGGAAGTTATAACTAGACTGTAATGTAAACACTGCATTTTCTCTGAAAATACAGTGTTTACAGCAAAAAAGCCTGAAGGTAATGATTCTACTCACCAGAACAAATTCAATAAGTTGTAGTTGTTCAAGTGACCATAGTGTCCCTTTAAATCAATACCTCGTATATAGATCTGTAAAACTTCAATAGGTGTAGACAGGAGGAGCTGGTTCAAAATCCCTAATTTGTTTTTAAATATTTTTAATGCTGTTCTTATATCATTTACAATTATATTCAATGATAAAAAAAGTTTTGTAATAAATTGAGTGATCCATGCTAAATTAAATAGGGATATTCTAGACCTAGATCTTTCTTCCATTGTCTTTCATCCTGGGTTTGGAGCTATCTGATTATCCCATTTTAAAAAATAAGTAAACATAGTACTATCGTGCAATTCTATTATATCTTTGAAATTTATTCCACCTTGTTCAACTCTTTTAATTAGAGTATAATATGAGATTTTTGGTATTTTACCTTTCCAGATAAAAGCCATAAATAGATTCTTAAACTGAGAGAGTAGATGCCTTTACCCCTTTCTCAGTGTTTCCTCTGCCGTTAAATGTATTGTTAATAATTAAGTCTTGTTCATATTAATTTTGTATCCAGAATACTTGGCCAACTATTTTATTAGTTCTAGAACATGGGGGATTGATTTTATTGGATTAGTTTGAGTAAGAAGAATATTGTCTGCATAAAAATGTTTAGACCGTGGATCAGTTTGTTCTAGGGGTTCGGTAGAATACACAGCAATGGCGTCAATGGGAAACCTTGTCTAGTTCCGTTCTTTATGTCAAACCAGTCAGATATCATATCAAGGCCTATAACTCTACCTTGAGGAATTGTAAAAAGTGCCATTGTACTATCCTTAAAAAAATCAGGCCAAATGTCTCCAGAACCAAATCAAGGAAGCTCCAGCTCACCTTGTCGAATGCTTTTTCTGCGTCTAAAGATATAAAAACATAAAAAAAGCATCATAAACATATGAGTGTTTTATCAAATTTATAATTTTTCAAGTATTATCGACCAGGGATTACTAGTTGTATTCTTTCTGCCAGTATCTTAGAAAATATATTGATGTCTAATTAATCAAGGAGATAGCGCGATAGATTGACAGGGTATCCGGATCCTTACCCGGTTTAGGAATCGGGAGAACATTGGCTTGTAGTAATTCTTGTGGAATACATGTACTAGTAGTGAATTCATTAAAAGTCTGCTGTAAAAATTATGAAATTATTTTTTCAAATGTTTTGCAAAAAATTACGGAGAAGCCATCTGGGCTTCTTTTTAACTATTTTATTGTGTTTTGTATTTTGATTAAAGAGAAGGGTTTATTTAAAGATTGAAGTTTCAATGAATTGAGTTTTGGGAGTTTACATTTTAAAAAAAGGTTTTAATTATACTCTTCTGATTTTCCAAAATTGACATACTCAATAATATTTAACCCTCAAAGCGACACACCAATAACACTGCTGATTGTATATAAATATAAAACTTGTTAAAATATGAAAAACAAATTTTGAAAACAAAATGAGAATGATATAAATGTTTCCTTGCTCTTAGATTGTGTCTTCAAAACCACTTAGTTGAATTTATTAATGCTATTTCATACTCTTCATCAGTTTTAAGGGAATTTAAGACTGAGGAAAAGCTTAATTAAAATAGCTTAATTTTATTTGCCTTGATCTTACTAAAAAGTCATACTAGATAGATAAAGTATATAGAGCAAGTAGTGGGGGAACAGCAAGTCCTAAAATGAAGAGACAAACAGTTGTGTAGTACCCCTGTCACCACTATGTATATGTAATATAGCATTGCACTCACTAACACTGACTAAATAAGAGCCTTGAATAACATACATGATTTCTTCTCACAGTCTTGATATAATAGATCCCAACCTGGAGTGGGATAGCCTTGATAGTGAGGATACAAATTGCCATTAAGCAGTGTGAAAAAGTGGAACACAAGGAGACTGTCCCCAAAAAGTCTCGCACGAGCGCATCATTAGACACACTCGCACTATACTCAGGGTACTAAGGCCCTGCAGGGAGCACTGAAATAGTTATCTTTGCATGGTCTGCCCTCAGTGGGCAGATTGGCAGGTAGCCTGGAATGCAGTCATGCCAGGCCGAACTTCAAGTAATTTGGACAGACATACCCCTTACTGAACAAAAAACAATCCGTCCTTTGTTCAGTGTTGCATTAATTCACACTTCAACACATAACTGGGCACAGGGGCATTGCAAGGTGTAAAAATCCAGAGCTTGAGCAAAAAAAATATTTGGTGACCCTTTCTTTTTTTTTTTTTTTAATTCTTTATTTTAGTAGTGCATGGAAGGAAACATAAGTAGATAGTGACATGACATTGATAAGTAATATGACAAAGTATATTGCAGGTATACAACAGGTCATGTCTAAAGACTTGCACTTTTTTTTTTTATAAACATTCAAAAAGGTGAGAAACCTCGTCATGCACAAAAAACATCGAGTAGAGGAAATTGCAAGCTTGTATTATGCATGTCAAGAAGTTTAATCAGTTGTCAGTATACTAAATTAAGGTATGTTACTGCTTATACTAGGGCCACTGTAAGGAAGTTACAAGAGACTTTGAGAGATGCTGTATGATTACCAGTGGCCTGGTTAGAAATACCGCCAGCACATCTTTATAGTGACATATATGCCAGGCCTGCATGATAGACAAGGTATGTTGGAATTAAGACTAGGCAATCAGCTCATAAACCAGCAAGATCATACACATTTAGACACATTTAAACAAAAAAAAAAAAAAAAAAAAACAACATTAGTAATAAACAAGAGTAAACAGTATGGAGGCTGTTGGGAGCTGAGTAACTTAATGTGGTAAAAAAAAAAAAGAGTTCAGCCTATGCCCAGACTGGGTGTACTGAGTGGGCTGTGAGAGTTCTCCTGACCCAGGCTCGAAGAGATGCTGATTGTGGCAAGTTGGAATTCCCCATTTTCGCACTTCCATCCCCAGATATGCTCAGGGGGCAGCACGCCAGATTTTGGGGCCTCTTCACGCTGTTTTAGCAAGGCTTTAGCCGTGGTTACTCCCCAGATCAGAGCCAGTGTGTTGTCTTCTGGGATCTCTCCCTTCACATCTCACTGCTCAGGCTGATGATGGCTGATCGGGAGGCATGGACGCAGGTACCTTTCAGTATGTAGAGGCGCCGGGTCGGCGATTGGTAAGCCGAGCTGCAGGTTTCAATCTCCCAGCTCTCTCCAGAGGCGTGTGCAGGGCTCCCCATAAGGCAGCATAGAGACCTTCTTCCACATCTTGTGTGCCTCTGCTGCCTCGTGTTGTTCAGGAACATGAGGTGCCGCCATCTTAGGTGTGTTTAGCGGTGCTGATCGCCTTTGTGGTTTAGCAGGTCTGGCAGAGAAGTGTGCTGGTGGGGACCGGGATGACCCCCACCGGTCCAAAGGGGGGGGAACGGGACCAGTCAGTTGCTCCATGGGAGAGCCAGTGTGGGGCAGCGAACAAGGAAGCAAGGAGGCGGCCGTCCACCCCGCTCCTCGCTCGACTAGACCTCAAATTCCGGAGTCTCGATTGTTTGTTTCATGCTTTAGTATTCCCGGATCCGGGACCAGCACCAGCACCAGCACCAGCTGTCAAGCAAGTAGCAGATTATTGCTTCTGGGCTCCGAGTTGGTACCGGCTCTGCCAAAATTCAGCTCTTTAAGATAAAGCCCTCAGGAGCTGCTCAGACATGCGACCTGCCTGCATGGCGGTCCGGCCCCGCCCCCTTGGTGACCCTTTCTAAATCCCCAACCTGGCTTGTCCCCAAACACTGCTTAACATGCCTCATGATACACTCACAGCTACTTACCGAAATACACAGACACACACAGACAGGCATACAGAGATGCAAGCAGGTACATACAGGTAAACACAGGCACACACAGATACAGGCAAGCACACATAGAGAAAATTGTGTTGCTCCTCAACGGAGCTCCAGTGAAATTTAGATAAATTAATTTAAATAATTTTTTTCAAACTCCAATAAGGGCTTTGTCAAGCTAATAAACCACAAGATAATAAGCCTTTAAATACAGTGTACAATAAAATAATTAAGACAATTAGTGTCACTAGTCACTCACCATATCTTAAAAAAATTAAAAAATTAAAAAAAAAAAGAATGGGGCAGCACACCTAAAAAGAGAAATTCTCTCCAAGAACCCTTGAATAATGGGTTAATAGACAAAGATATAGGGTACGTCAAAGGACAATATGAAGGGTAAAATGGGAACAGGAAATAAAACTTTTAAAGGGTATATGAAATACAGGTACCCTAAGACAATAGCAGCCGTAACAAAATAAAGTCTTAGTAATAGAGATAAGAAAAAGTCTATAGGTGCCTGGATAGGTTTTCTCCTTCTTTAAACTTGATAGTCACCGGAATGCTCAGGGTCCATAGGTATATATAATAAAAGGGAGAGAAATAAGACTCCAATAGTGTAATAAGTCCAAAGTAAAGTGCACAAATATAGACTTCCACATTTACTACTCAAAGATCATAGAGCTTTAACCAGCTCTAGTGTGATGAGCATGCAGTGGTATTGATCCCCCACTTATAGGATATCAATAGAAGGTACAGTCAGCAGATGTCATAGCAGCCAGGTGTGTATAAAAACAGAAACAAAATAATAAAAGGCAACAATAGTGTTCTCTATAAAAGTAATAGACCAGGAGTAATAAAAGATAAAATGTACTCACAATTTTCTGAGCAGGTATCCCGCTGAGATTAATCAGTATGGGTTGTATAATCTCCACCTAGGATTCCTGGTGAGATCATCACTTGCGAAGTAAAGCTGGATGCCAAATGTGAATTTCTTTTCTCCTTCAGAATACAATATTCAACAGGCTTTGGTAGAGATAAATGCAGTCTCATTCACTGCTTGTCCTTCTTCTTGAGGAGAAAGGAGAAAATGTATCCAGGCACCTATAGGCTTTTTCTTATCTCTATTACTAAGACTTTATTTTGTTACTGCTGTACCTGTATTTCATATACCTTTTAAAAGTTTTTTTTTTCCTGTTCCCATTTTACCCTTCATATTGTCCTTTGTCTAACTCGCCATATCTTATCTAATGTCACAGACAAACATGAGGGGCAGGGCAAGAAGTTGAAAAAAGCACCAGCTAATGGAACGCGAATAAAACCTCCTATACTAAGTGGACCGCAAAAGATGTACCGCCGCCCTGGCATTGTGCAAGATGTAATTATGTCATGAAGCACACTTGCGAAGTGGGTGTCTCTAACAAACCAGGGTGATGTAAAAAAGAAAGAGTGCATTCGTAACATGGAAATCACACAAACCAATGCTGTTAAAAACGCATGTATGCGCTCAGGGACGTGTCTTCCGCGACGCAAACAAGGGATCTGCCTTGGGTAGCACTTTGCAGGGGGCGTCAAAAAAAGCTCAGGCAGATACCTTGCTTGCCTCGTACCCTGGGGGGCTCAAGAGCTGGCCAGCTGGCCACTATTGAGCCCCCCTGAGGCTGGCAGCGGGCAGCGAGGGAGCATACTCACCTGAGCTCTTCCTGCTCAGCTCCCTCCACGCCGCTTAATGAAGCCGGTAGCCATAATATGACATCAGACTGGCTCCCAGCATCACTAAGCGGCGCACGAGGGAGCTGAGCAGGAAGATTAAAGCTCCCTCTCTGCCTACTCAGCCTGTCCGCCTCCTGCCTGCCCGACCAGCAGCCCTACTGGACAGGTAAGGAATCCACTCCAGCTCTCCCAGGGAGGCTGGGAGGATTTAAAATAAAATTTTAAAAATAATAATTTGTTAGTGTTGGGAGAAATGTGTGTATATGTCTGTAACTTTATGTGTCTGTAAGTGTGTGTGTGTGTCTGTAAGTGTGTGTGTATATGTGTGTCTATGTGAGTGAATGTGTGTGTGCGTCGGTCAGTGAGTGCGTGCGTCTGTCAGTGAGAGTGTGCGTTTGTCAGTTAAAGTGCGGCCTTGACAGGAAGGGGAGGGGAAAATTTAAATTAGGGGGAGATCCCCGAGCGCCGTCTTGCCTAGGGCAGCACAAATTCTAAATACACCACTGCATGCGCTACATAAAACGTGCAGGCAAACCAGGAATGTAGAAACATGTGTCTTGGGCAATAAAAATGCATAAAATAAAAGTGGAAAATATCAGCTCCGTAAAGTGCTAGCCTATAGGAGTATATTTCCAAGGCTACAGTAAATAGTAGTAACAGAAATTATTTATATGATTACAGTAGTACTATAATAAAATAACATTTGTCAGTTCTTTATATCTTTTTAGTAAACTATATATATTCCTGCATTTTTTATATCGCAGGGGTGACATGGGCCAATCAATGTGCACCTCAATGGATTTTGCTACTCCTATGTAATGTATTGCTAGGTGAAAAGCACGCTTTCTTTCAATTCTTGCTGCCTGTTATTTGGATTCTAGTCTTATTGTATGTGGTTATTAACTAAAGTTCGAATGGTACTGTACCAAATGGAGCAAAACCATCCGGCTGCATACAGGGCCATTTGGACTGCAAAAGCCAGATATTGTACATGCAATTTTACAAAGTCCTGATTTTGTAATGCAGGCCCCAATTGGGCCTGCATTTGTTCCCTGTTTTCAGCCAAATAAAACCCCGCCGGACAACTAAATTCCACACCGAATGACACAAATCCATATTTTTTAATTAATCCGAATGATTTGCATGCTGGCCACATGTGTGAGGGAGACTTTTAAATAAGTAATGAGGATGGACAGATTGCTTTCCATCTCCATGTCCCTACCCGTAGTGGAGATGTTTAATAAAAATAAAGAGAGGAGTATCCTTGTGTCCACCCCACCCACATTGGTGGTCCGTTATTGAGGGTTATTATAATATTCATGGGGGAGGACATAGTGTCCCCTTAGAGTCCTCATGTAATGGGGCCCTTTCTAGCCACTGGGCAGCAATGCCTCCGAAGTCATTAGTTTTAAATGTTTAGTAGATATACGGCAGGTGAGGGTATAGGAGGGTTTCAAACCTCCATTATACTAATATGGGGCTCTTTTTGACCCTCTTAGGCCTACTTATTTATACATTACTTTTTTAATGCGTCAGCTTTGTTAGTAAGTGCTGGCCAGCCACCACATAATTAACTGTTGTTTTCTGATTTTTGTTTTTGATTTTTGTTTTTATTTGCCCAGTACTTAAAATTATCATTCACTGGTTTTAAAGCAAGTGAATAATAATTTCTGGATGCATACCCTGTTGCATTCGGTCCCACATTTGATTAAAACTGTGTTTTGTGAATCCCCTGAATCTTATACTTTGTGTAGGATTTGGATGCAAAAGCACCAATTTTAATCTGGATACCGAATGCATTCGGGTGATTGCTCTAAATTAATTCAGACCAACTGAATTTCGATCACATTTGGCTTTAGTAAATTTGAGAATTGCTAATGTGGTGGAAATTCTGTAATTTTCGGAATTTACAAAATCCGGTGTTTAGTGAATAACTTATTATGACTGCCTACAAGATCCAAATCATAACCATCCTGCCCGGTTGTCCTGTATGTAGTGTATTTGTGTTGGATTTATCTAATAGAATTTTTAGAAAAGTAAGAGGGGCACTCTTCATACCAGAATTACTACAGCTCATTGAAAATGGTGCAATGTGTCCATGGGCAACATCCTCCAGTTTATGTCAAAACTGTTTTAGAGTCATTGATTTTTCTGGTGCCAACAGACAGTCAACTTCTTCATAAGCCCATCTCACTTTGGACAGTAATGAAAGGCTGAGGGAGCTGTACTAATCAGTCCCTAGTGCTCCCAGCCTATCATATCCACCAAAAGATGGATATGTTAATGCAAAAATGTATTTCCATATTTGCTGAAGCAGATGAGGGGTTAGGGCGGAGGCTCTGGAAGAATCCCATTTTTTCCCGAAAGTGGTTTGACATGTAACATTAAGACAGCACTGCAGACTCTTTGCACTCTAGAAAGAGTTGTAATGCTCCTTTAATGCACATTGTTTAGTTCCCTTTTACTTTTCTCTTTTTCTTTTTTTCAGGGCTGTAGACTTCAATGGTCTGATTTTGAGGAATAAAAATGAGTTCAGTTCAGAAATCTCTTAATTGATGTATCCCACTTCTTAACAATTGCTGCAGTGTTTACTCACAGATACAAAATGCTTAGATGCTGCCCTCAGTCTGCAATTATTTGTTCCCCTGGATCCAAGCCTTGCTTGGAGTGTTTCATAAACAGTTTAAACAATAAATGAAGTATTAGAAACAGTTATTACAGCAAAGTCACAGTTATTTGCTTTGCTTGGTCAAGACGATATCATTATGAAAAGGCTGATTGCCTTCATCTGTTTTGTGTGTAACATATACATTTACTTTGCCATGGCAAGGCTGAATAACAGAGACACTGTGTCATGGGAGCCAAATAAGATATGTTAGCAGTAGGAAGTCCAATTGCCTTGTTTTACAGCCATTTGTCTTGACCATGTAGGCTGTCAAAATGCTGAAACTAGATCAAAAGTTTTCCTGCTTGGTAATAAAAGGCAAAAAAAAAAAAAAGACTGCGGTCTAAGGTCAACGTAACAGAATGCCCAATGTGCTCCCTTGTTATTTTTAATTTTCATAGCAGTTAAAAAATGAAGTCCATGTCAAACATTTTATGAAACTGGTCACTTAATTCAAAATAACCCCGGCTGACAGTAGCTTCAAAAGGGTATTTTGAGGTTACAGAATGCACATGCTGGGGTGACTGTTGATGCTTTATACATCGTGTTTTGCCTATTGATCTGTCTTTTTATGTAGACTTAGATTATATGCTTATTTAAATGGTTTATCAGTGATATATTGGGATGTGTATATATACCACCAAAGGTAAATGGCAATGGCAATTACCAATTCATTAGATAATATTTAAGAAGCAATCTTTTTCCTTCTTCTCTTTTCTTTTTTTTTTCTTTTTTTTTTTATATTTTTGTTTTGCATGAACATCCACCAGAGTACAATGCTATAGACTAAGGGTAGGCAACCTTTGGCACTCCCTCTTTAAGAGCACTATGGGAGATGTAGTTCACCACATCTGAAGTGCCAAAGGTTGCAGTTTTATTTAAGGTTGAATTGTGATAGAATGTAACAGCTCTATTTTTTTAGCATTTTTTATGTATTCACTTATTAAACCCCACATTGTATCTCTATTGCACCGAGACTTCATTTGGGTGTTAATTTGGGTATATTTGGGTAATATATGCTATGAAGCTAATCAACAAGCTTGTCAAGTACTTTCATTTACATTTTTTCATGAATTAAAATATTTGCAAGTGAAAAAGTACATGTCTTATTAACCTCTGCCAATTATGACTTTATTAGTATGAACATTAATTAATAAATAAATAACATGGTTTGCCATGAGTGGGGCCAGCTCAGGATGCTGTCAGTTCACCTGGACTGGCCCCACCCGATATGGGCATCACCAGTGACACAAGAGGCCCACTCACCCCTATTCCAATTCCATACCTACCAGCGATGGTATGTATGCTCCTCGAAACATAGAGGAGTACCCTGCAGACCGTAAATTCATGATAAACACATCTAATTTGCAATCAAAGTATTCCTCATTACGACTACTGACAAAGTTTTGTTTTAACTAGCTTTGAAACAAAACCTATTAAATCAGTGAAAAACGTAAATATAAATCTCTATATAGGGCTCATCATAATCAAACTTAAGAACAGGTATTATAAGTATGTAATTATTCACGTGTCGACTCTCTACTAATTATGAATGGCTCATCTCAACGGAGTAGTCACATATCTGGCATTTGCTTAAAGGCATCCATAATAAAATTATGACCAGTTTTATACAGTTAACAATAGTGTCTGATTGCGATAATATAAGGTTATGCATTTGTTTGAATTATTTTTTAAAGTGTTGAGTGTATGCTGTGTTGGAAAAGCCATTGTTGGATTTTGCTTTATTAGTATTATTATTTATTATTTTTGTTCTAAGACTCACAAATGAATAATTGCCAGAAGGTGGTAGATATCCCCTAACACATCTACATTATAAATGGTTTCTTTAAAACCCAAACATTCCTTTAAACATGCCTGTTGGGTTTTGAGTACCTGCAGTTAAACAGTGTTGCTTTTGGCAACATGCAATGAGCAAATGAAGCGTAATCTCTCTGATCTTCGTAGTCTGGTCGGTCAACTATGACATTCTCACTGTCTTCTTACTACGCCCAGTCTGATCAGAGCCAGGACCCAGTCAATTCTCTATAGGGAAGCCAAAGATTACCATATGAGTTGAAGCAGATGGCAGGGACTGTGGAAAATGTAAGGACAAGTCCCCTAAATGGGGTCATATTGGGTTCAGGAATAAGTGCAAAGGTTTTCCCCATTTTATTTGTCGGTTCAGTAATATTTCCTGGCATGTTTTTTGATTGGTGTTTTTAAAAAAAAAAAAAAAAAAAAGAATTAAAAGAAATTTTTATAATAATAAAAAATAAAAAAACGATTTGTTTTTATTAGTGCATTTATTTATTTTAAAATAAGACAATACCTACAAGTCATGATAACAAATTTAGGTAACATTGAACAAAAGCTAACAGCCTGTAGCAAACTGTAGTGGTTATGGTGCCTGTTGTGTCCTGGGGCCCCACATAATAAATAGTCAAATAGTTTTTTTGGACATTTTAAGTTTTTACCCGTGGTCCACTGGGCACCAATCTCCATCTCCACTTCTAACACTGGAGAGACCTTGTCTTATAAATCAATAGATTTATAAAATCTGTACAGCTGACATCACGGTCTTCTGTTCCGTTACAAGTTAAGTTTTCTTCACAGTTTTGTATTATATTTATATTCATATAGATGTGTCACCAGGTGTTAATAGTGGCTTTTAGAGATACATACTTTGAATTCTGTGTACGTATGTGTGTGTTTATCTATTCTACTGTTTTATAAAGGTGCATTCTTTGTAAAGCATAATAGATGTTTAACCCTAGTGGTTAGCTGTGCTCATAAAGTTATTGGATGGATGCATATATTTAATCAATAAAATATTTTAACCCTGTTACCATTTGTCTAGTTTCTAGATAATTTCAATTGCTAAAACCTTGTTAAAAAACAGATTCTAGATCAGGCAGCATCAAACAATGAGATACCTCAATATATACTATTTTCTCCCCTCTTAAATATAATTCTGTTATATTGCCTTCAACAGTTTATATGGCAAGTGTGCTCTTTAAAAATGTGCACAGAAAAAAAGTAATTTGTTAAGAATTTTATAGCTGAACAGCTGTAACCATAAGCTACAGTTGGGCTGTTCAGTCCCATTCCTTGAAGACCACAAATATGCCTGACCTTATTTAAATAGGTGGTGCTATTCATGATTTTCAGCTTGCACACAATTAAACAGATTTTTATTTAAGTCTAATATAACTATGGCATTGAAAATGTCATATCATTCTTGGGGCATGTTAACGTCAATAGTCTTAATGACTACTGTAAATTGCATGTACAGTATATATTTTTTAAAATGGTGTATACTGCAAGATATTTTAAAATTCTACCCTAATTCTTATTACATTGCACTGTGGTTGAAAGTATGAAATTAGGGATGTCTAGTATGTTATCAGTGATTGTTGGAAGCAGAAGTATGTTACCTTTAGAAGTTAACAATGTAAAAAGGCAGGAAGTGACGCCTCCTTTTTAATGCACTATATAGACAAATTATTTAAAATTATACAAAGCCATCCAAAATAAAGGGTAAAACAGCTACTTAATTTTAAAGTTCCTTTATGTTGTGAAAGTCTACAGATATTGCTCTAGAATGTAAGCTCATTTGAGCAGAGCCTTCAGCACCTTCTGTTCCTGTACGTCAAACTCATCTTGTTGCAAATATGCCTGTTAGTGACATATTTGTTGGTGCTTTATAAATTATAATAATAATGACATCATTAGACCTAAACTTCAAAAAGTTGCTTCACCAATCAGGACTCAGAGTCTCTGATTCGTGTCGATTGAGTCTAGCATGTTGAATGGGTTTAACTCATGAAAGGTAGAGGAATGGGTCTAAACAGCAGAGCTCATAGCTCTCTGTATTCCACCTCAGTACTACTTGAAGCAGGGTTTTCTGGTACTGGGAGTTTAATTACCACCTTTTTTAGTTATGTAAACTGAACTACAAGTTCCAGAAACCTTTCATGTGCTATCTGAGGATGTGCAGCTATGTTAATTGACACTATGATGTGGGATAGAGGAGGCAGGTGTAAGATATAGAACAAAACTATACAAAACTGGGCATGTAAAAGGACAAGTAATTGGTTAGGCCAAAAGCTACAATATGCCTATGCAGCCAAAGTTTTGTAAACGGGATGTCAGAAAACCCCCAAAAAGAATAGAAGAGAAGATAATTAAATAAAAACAAAGAACAAAAAGACAGAAGGTGGAAGAAAGTACGACTGTGCATGAGGGGCAAAAAGCAGGCAGAGACGCAGAGTTTGTAAAGTATAAATTGGTGTTAGGCTCAAACCCCGCTGTCCCTTTTTGGGCTTAAATCTTGTCCCTCTTTTCTAGGAGCTCAGTATTATTGGTATGTTTTAATATATAACAGAACTACACAGTAATAATACTCTTTAAACTGTGTCTTTAAACTACAATAAATATGTTTAAAAATCAGTCTGTATAAAAAAGATACATTGTTCTTGTTCTATATTACATTTGGAATGCAGTGGTGTAGTTGTGTGCAGTGTTTGTATTTGAATACATGAGTGTTTGTATGTAATGTTGGATTTTAAATGCAGGTGTGCACACACACAGATGCATGCCCACAGTGACACATGTACACACCCTAACATACAGATACACACACTGACATATATACACACACGGATGTGCACTCTGACACGTACGTACGTACATACATACATACACACACACACACAACATAATATGACACACATGTCCTAATGTTTATATTTGCAGCCACCTTCCTGTTAGCTGCTTACCTTTTGACCCCACGACAATGAAACTGATCTTTTTTCACATTATCACATTACATACTGCCTGATTTCCAAGATGGTGTTTGCTGGACATGCTACCTCTGTCATTTTTAGCGCATGCATGTTAGACCTCAGGAGGCTCGCCTTTGACACAATGCTGGAGGAAGGTGAGTGAGAAGTGGCTGGCCAATGACAAAGCTGACAAAATATATGCTTCTTGACTAAAGCTTCACACTTTTGTCAACTTGTGTCAACCAGCAAAGAAATTCTCTATTTTGCCTTATGCATAACTTTTGGGGAAAAAAAAGTATTTGAATAAAAATAAATAAATAGGGAAACCAAATGCACGCCATAATACAAAAAAAAATAAAAATATGACAGATGACTTTTAAAGGAACACTAGTGTATTAGGAATACAGACATGTGTCCCTAACACTATAGTGCTGGGGTATCTGTCCCTACCCTCAGAACAGAGTAAAAATGTTTTTAATTCTCCTTTTCTCAATCACCGTATTGGTCTGGCTGAGATCGACAATCTCGACAATCTCAGCCAATACAATGCTTTCCCATGGGAAAGCAAAACGCTGTGCTGTGCCAATCAGCATCTCCTCATAGAGATGCATCGAATCAATATATCTCTATGGGGAGCATTTAGCACCTCCATGCAGGGGTGGAGACGCTGTACGTAGGCACTACAATGAAATAAGAAGTTCCTCTAGTGGGCATCTGAGTGACTGCACCCAGAGGTGTTACTAGGCAGCAATGTTAAAAGGAAGCGTTTACATTGCTGAGACTGCAGGGACATAACAATCATTACATTAAGCTGTACTTGTTTTGGTAACCATCATGTCCCTTTAAGTCAGTAACCCATTTGTTCTGTGAGCATGGAGTACATTGTTTTACATTTATTAACATTTAAGAAATGAGGTAGGTTGCTGTCCTTGTCATCTTGCATTATACATATGAACAAACACTTTGTCTGCTGCATACAGTCCATGTGGAAACAGTGAGCTTCACAGGTAGGTTGCGTAAGCACGTGGGCATTGTAAGTGGTTTTATGAGCAAAAGTTTAATTTCCTTTAAATCCCGCTTACCAATAAAACAGTACTTATTTGTTTGAATGAAGAAAGTGGGAGTGATCCTTTGATATATAATACTATTAGCACTATTTAAAACAGTTCTTGTCTGTGCAGTGATATAATATCCTTGGCACTTTCTGCTGCTTCGTTATTCAGTAGCACATCTGTTTGCTCTGATTTTTTGGCATCTTTAGCCTGGCAAAAAGAACTCTGTCCTAGAAATATTCATTTAAATCCTGAGGCGTTAAGGCTGAAGTTCTTTAGTGCAGAGTTGCATTGTACAGATCAGCTCAGAGAGCTCTCTTTGGTAGGCTTACATAAAGATAATTCTCAACATAATCTTTTTATTACTCATACTGGTTCTGTGTTTATTAATAATGTATGAATAAACATATTTGAATACAATTGGTAAATATTTCCTCAAAAAAATAAAATAAAATGTACATAATCTTGTTACAACTATTGTAACCAGGGCTGATTACAAGGAATACACAAAGTGCTACTACCATTCCCAACGCAATGTAATGGTTAAGGTTTCAGGAGTGCCCTTTTTCTTGTGGCCCAAAGGATGTCTCTCCTTACCTCCACTACAGCCTGAAGCTCGATTTCTGAGCTAAACCTGGTGGTGCAGGGCTGAGAGCAATCAGCTCATCCTCTAGGCCAATGAGGTAGGGGGCAGCTCAGGAGAGCTAACCAAAGCTCCTAACCAGGAAATGCTGACTTCCTGGCTGCTGATAGGAGGTGGGGAGCTGTGCCCAGCGGACCTCAGGTAAAAAGTCAAAACATTCTAAAACGGTTTTACTACCTTGGTGGCACCAATGTACTCCTGACACCAAAACCACTATAGTGTGCTGTAAAGGCTATAGTGTTTGTATTGTGCATTTAACTAGCTAGCAGAGTAGACAGCAGCCTACATGTGCTTGTTTGAGAGATGCTTCCAACTACAAATGTATATTTTTTATCATTGCTGCATACTCCCTACCTGGGAGTTCAGTTTCTAACAAAAATAAATCAAATGCATGTAACTACGCTACACCACTCTCCTAAATATGTAATTTCATGTTTGCACCACTTGATAATCTAAGATCAAGTATGTTCTATTGTGTGGTAGAGGAAGTTATGTCTGGTATTTCTGATTGAAAGAAAACCAGTCATCCACACATGGATGACAAGTTCACGTTCAGGTTGGTATAGATATAATCTAGATTCCTTATTGCTAAAAATAATGATTCCCTTTATGTATTTAAATGTATCTATCATATCCCCCCTATCTCGTCTTTCCTCCAAGCTATACATGTTAAGTTCCTTTAAACTTTCCTTGTAAGTTTTATCCTGCAATCCATGAACCCGTTTAGTAGCCCTTCTCTGAACTCTCTCTAAAGTATCAATATCCTTCTCAAGATACGGTCTCCAGTACTGCGTACAATACTCCAAGTGAGGTCTCACCAATGTTCTGTTCAATGGCATGAGCACTTCTCTCTTTCTACTGCTAATACCTCTCCCTATACAACCAAGCATTCTGCTAGCATTTCCTGCTGCTCTATTACATTGTCTGCCTACCTTTAAGTCATCTGAAAAAAATACCCCTAAATCCCTTTCCTCAGATGTTGAGGTTAGGACTATCAAATAGTCTGTACTCTGCCCTTTGCATTGCATAACATGGTCCCCTTCCTTCAATTCTCCTACCGGCATTGCTTTCTCAACTAAACCTGGTCAGAGGTATATTGATACAGTAATATTTTACTGCACTATGCCTCGCTAAAACAAAACTTTTCAATTATACTCAGATGATGAATGTCCACTGTTTTAAAGTTAGCAATACGTATGGCGGTAGCATTGTATAGTGTAAATATGTATTAAGGCTTTTATATGCACTAGCAAATGAAAAAAAAAAAACATATGATTTGCTTTACAGCAATGATCTGGAACCTAACCTGCCATATTAGTAAAGTACGACCATATTGAATCTGTTTTGCTTTCGTTCCTACAAGTGGAAAGACACAATTATAGGGTTTTTTTCCCCCACCTGGCTGGAGACTGAAGAGCAGACAGGTGGATAATGTATATGTATGTAAGGGCTAAATGTGATAGCTAATTGTATTTTCTACATTCAAAAATGCAAGATGGCAAAATAATTAATGCAGTAAGTATACAACAATAATACAAAGTATGCAAACAGCAATACTAATAAATGTTCAGTGGCCTATTGTAGAGAATGTAGTACAGAAAGTCCCATCTATCAATTTTTAACTGTTAGAAAAAAAATAAATGCAATATTTTACAAGACTTTGCCAGCTGCTTTATTAAAAGGCAAAAAGAATATTCCTAGTTGTCCTTAATTCTGAAGCTGGGGTGGTCTTAGATGTCTGTCTTCCATGCTAGTGTTTCCCTTTGTATAACCTTTTGCATTTTATGTTTATAAACTGACATTCCGATTGATTTTCCTTGGCCTTCTGCCTAGATTGAATATTGAAGCAGTGAATTAGGAATGCTTAAGAAGTTTTCAGAAAAGGGAGATGTGAAAGAGGAGCCCGCAGCTCCAGCAATTGGAGCTTCTTAGCTTACTCAGATGATGAACGATGCCTTAGTTTTTGTGAGGGGGTATGAGGGATCAGATACGAGGATTGCAGAATAAAAGAAATTGCTTTGAGGTGGAAAAGTGATGGGGTTCTGCCAGAATTTTAGCCCTTGGCGCAACATTTCTGACAATATCTTTTATCTCTATTCCAGGAGCAAATTTCGTAACCCGAAAAATTAGCCGTTCAGTAGCTAAGATTCACCTCGGACAGATGGAGTGTTTCAGTCTTGGAAATCTAGATGCCAAGCGAGATTGGGGTCATGCCAAGGACTACGTTGAGGTAGGCTATTGGCCAGATTCTCCTCATAATAACAGTGGGTTTTGTGTGGCTGAAATTCCTAATGCACCGTTTCTAAATAAAACTGTCTGATCTACAGGGGGTAACTTGTGATATTATGCCAGGGGAGGAAAGCTAACCCCGTTGTGTTCTCAGTTTCAGTTCAGGGAGTTGAGTAAAATACTGGTCTACCCCAGGCGTGACCTGAACAGAAAATAAATCTTATAATACTGAAGAAAATGAAGGTTTTCATTCTTCTGCTGGCTGCTTAAGGGTAGATTAACAGTAGTCTAGCACTGTTTCTAATAACGTTTTTTCTATTTGCACTTTGGTTTACCATGAAAGTCTGTTGGGAAATCATGATCAATAAAATATAGGGTACATATACTAAACAGTGAACTGGAATCCAATTTGGCAACATTTAGAGAAGAAAAGAGAAACATTGAACTGGCCAAAAGTAGGGGAAAAAATCAATCCAAAATGGAAAAATAAAAGCAAAATGACATTGTTGAAGTAAAGAAATAATTAAAAATCAATCTGGAGAATAACTGAGTTGGAGATTTTTTTGGCCTAAAATGTATAATTCTGCTGTCAGTTTTCTTACCAGTTTAGTGAATAAACCCCACTGCCTTATCTTAACTTAATGTTATTGAGTAAAGGTGAGAAACGTAAAGATTCTATAAGGAACCTTGCCTTTTCATTCTAAAATGCACCATTCCAAAATAATAGATTATGTAAGCTTTTTGAATTTTATTATTTTTTTTCCCTTCTACTGGAATTCTAATACATCGGGCATTTATTTATTTTTATATGACAGTCCTAAACTATAATTAAATTAATGTCATGCCATTTCCTCAGAATTATTTTCTGTCTGTACTGGTATTTGATATGTTTACATTCTATACATCATAAATACATGCTACAGATCTAACATACGCTACACTGTGAAATCACTAATTAGTGTTAGTCGAGAAAGCTAACCTATGGTGCATAAAGAACAAAATGTTTCAATTACTGTATCCAACATGCAATTATCTTCTCAACAAATTAACTTGGGAATCGGTTAAAGAAATAAATTAGTGTTCACATAAGAATGTGAAAGAAATGTGCTTTTTTGACATTCGATCAATCGTTCTTTCAAAGCTGGGTAATAATTCAAATAAAGACATTTTCAAGAGATTTTCAATACATCTTTTGGTACCCTTTAGAAATGCTAAAAACAAAATGTGTGTGATTTCAAACGGTTGAAATAGTGAATGACATCTCAGAACACACATGATTGAGGAGACCCCCAGTTTTACTAAAGTAGGCATTAAATAATTATTTATCTTCAGTTCATCTCTACTTTATTTTATTTTTTTTATTTTTTTTTTGCAAACGATATAAAATTGGAACTATGAAACCCATATGCTGTAATACTTTTTTTTGTGATTTTTTTTTTAACTCTATGTGCTATGGATAGGACCTGCAAAAATTATGTTTAATTATAAGTGATGACTTGTATAATGCATTTAATGCATGTGTTCACAAACGCACCACTCTTCTGCTACTACTATAAAAAAGTATTTTCAAAAAAACGTTTGTTAAAACAAAAGAAACAATAATGAAATAAAATAAAACATACAAAAGCCATAATTCTGTTGACATGGGTAGTTGGGATCCAACCCAAGACTTAAGTTCTCTGTGCAGGCACTTAACAAAGATTGGGAAGAGGGGTAGTAGCCGATGATTGTAATTGAGATGGTTAGTATCAAGAAAGGATGTAGTCAACATGAAAATTTGCATGGAGGAGGAGGGCAGTGTGAAAGCAGACTAATCTCACTTCCTTAAATTACTTGGAGACGTTCCCATTAAATAGTGTTTAGATATACATTACTCTTCATTTGAACAGCAGCTCTAACGTGAACATTATAAAAATAGAAGTCCACACGGAGGCCATGTGGAACATACACTCAAAATGGCTGCAGGTTTAGTTGAAATAAATATTTTTCTTTCAGTTCACTTATAGAACAAACTCACCAGTATTGAATCAAATTGTAGGAACTGCAATTGACATTTACTCTCGCTCCTGAACAATGGAAATAAATATATTCATGTTGGTGAACAAAAACTGACATCACCTATGGCTGCATTTACATTATATGTTGTTCTAGCATATTTATTTCCCTACTCCCTGACACGTTTTTTCCCCAATGTAATTCCTCCAGTGTCGGCTCTACCATAAGGGCTCACAGCCCCACCAGATAATTGTCATAATAAATACATATCTATTGCCAATGGTAGAAGAGTGATACAAGGATATGGGACAACACACATTCCAAACACCACCAAAAGTGCCTCCAGCCCATTCAGTTAGCACAAGAAAGAATTTAGGTTCGACACATACGGATGGTTCAGGAAGATTTATAAGAACATGCTAGTTATGGCTGTAAAAGAGCTAACTACTGATGTTTTTTTTTTTCCTTTGTGAAAAGGTTAACTTAAAAACAGTTATAATAAATGGTAAATATACACTGTACATACAGTACAGCAGTGCTAGAATTTCTGCTTTAACTATGGCATACCTCCCCATAATTGGGATGGAAGAATTGGGAAGGAGTGGGCAAGCGTTACTAGAGTCACCAACATGGCCAGCCACCAGTCTTCAGAAGGGTGCCCTGCTGAAGTGCTCCTTACATGGTTCTAGTACCTCCTGCACTGCGTGAGTGCACCTAATGTAGTGGTTGCTATGTGATGCCTGGGGACAGTTCCCGGTGTTCCAAGATACCAGGCATCTAAAGCAGGATGGTGGAACAGGACTCTGAAATTAGGACCGTACTGCCAGAAGTGGTACTGTTGGGAGGCCTGCAGTAAACACATATGCTCTTCAATGCATTGAATGCTGCTAAACACAAGGTTACGGTATGTGTTTGGCAGTCTGCAGTGAAAATGAATAGGTTAAGTGGCTATGTTACGGGTATGTATTTAAAAGGGTAGTCATACAGGGGCTTTCATAAGTGTATATAAGCCAGGTATGCATAGATAAAGTTTGAGTTCGTATTTATATATGTATATATTTGTAGTTGGGGCAATCTGGCCGTAATGGAAAAAGGTAACATAACATATTAAACTAATAAACATATACAAATGGACACCAGTCGGTTGTGGTGTGCTGGAACCGACAAAGCAGTAGGCCTGTAATAAAAGTGGGCCCACCTTAGAGGGTGATATGATTAGAGGGAGTGGTGGGAGGGGTGACTCGCCAGACAATCCACGATAAGTTGGGAGTGGATTGTTAGCCCTTTTAAGGGGAAATCAAGCCCCTCCCACAACTACAGGCCAAGGCCTTAAATTTGTAGTCGGGGCAATTTGGCCGTAATGGAAAAAGGTAACATAACATATTAAACTAATAAACATATACAAATGGACACCAGTCGGTTGTGGTGTGCCGGAACCGACAAAGCAGTAGGCCTGTAATAAAAGTGGGCAAAAAGAAAAGTACCATACAAAATTTATTCACATAACAAAACATTTTTTATTTGGACGAGTCATGAAAAGCTTGTCTTAACTCTTAAACTGGGTTTGGAATGTAAAGAGTATAGGAGGAGGGTTTCCAGCGTCCCATAGCCTTGATGATATGAGCTAGAATGTAGTTGGAGGAGGATGCAGATGCTGCACCTATACGGAAGGAGTGTCCTGAAAAAAGGTTTGCATTTAGGCCGAGCCTAGTTAATAGTAAGCGAACTTAAAGCATGCAATATAGATGTCTTAGGGATGGAGCCGTGAAGTTCTAATAATGGTTGGTTTGGTTGTTACGGGAAAGTGACGAAATATTATCCAGGGCACCATGGTTTTGAGTAATTTTAGGTTAAGGTGGCAAAAAGAAGTGTACCCCAAAATAGATTCCACAGCAAACATTACTATTCTGAGACAAAAGTGGCCGGGTACTGGTAGGCTAGCTAGATGCCAAGCGGCGAATAATTATGCTATTGAGAACGTGACAGAGGAGTCCCTACTAATTGCCAAGCGGCATGAGAGGCGCTACCTATGCGTTGGCCCGAGGGGAAATATGAGACCACCGACATGTTGTGGCGGGGTGTCGGATTCTCGGTGATAACTAAAGCATAAGATAGAATGGGAGTGACATGGTAGGCCCTCTCTATGCGACCCTGCGAGGCGGCTAACTATGATTTGGCCCGAGGGACGTTTACCTCTGAGTATGAGGATGGGTGTCGGCCTCGCGGGACCACTACCTCATGGATTAAGACCAGAAACAGAAACCTATTTGGACAACCTAAATCTCAGAAAGCCAGTACCACACTAAAAATAGAAAATGTACAGGGTTATGACATCGTACCTGAAAGTGTGAGTCAGGCTGATGCTAAGCGGAAAAATATGAACGAGAGGGTGGCAGTAGATGACGTGCTGCGACCCATGGATAGGACTTGCATGAGTATTTTTGCGTATGGGTACATTGTAGTGGGCCAGATCGTGGGCCCGAATTATAACAAGGAACCTACCATATACTATTGGCAAGCAGAGAGAATATGACAGAGGCAGATGACGGGTTTTTGTGCTTGTAAAGCAACCGTCAGTATGACCAGGGCACCCAAGTAAAATGAAATTTTAATGTATCCATGGTTCATGGATTGCAGAATAAAACTTACCAGGAAAGGATCTTAACATGTATAGCTTGGAGGAAAGACGAGACAGGGGGGATATGATAGAAACATTTAAATACATAAAGGGAATCAACACAGTAAAGGAGGAGACTATATTTAAAATAAGGAGGACTACCACAACACGAGGACATAGTCTTAAATTAGAGGGACAAAGGTTTAAAAAAAATTTATCCGGAAGTATTACTTTACTGAGAGGGTAGTGGATGCATGGAATAACCTTCCAGCTGAAGTAGTAGAGGTTAACACAGTAACAGAGTTTAAGCATGCATGGGATAGGCATAAGGCCTAAAATAAGGCCAGGGACCAATGATAGTATTAGAAAATTGGGCAGACCAGAGGGGCCAAATGGTTCTTATCTGCTGTCACATTCTATGTTTCTATGTATACGAAATACTAAGTTATAGTAGTAAAACCTAAAATAACCTAATAAGGCAAATATTCTGACAAATTATCACAAATCAAGTTATTTGAAGATCATAAGCTTAATTCCCATAATGAAACTGTGGAAACTACATCATGACAACAGTCAGTTACATATATATATATATATATATATATATATATCTCAACCAGTCTAAATTATATACAAAACCACAACTCATAAACACCTAATTTTAACTGTAATATAGTTTATTACCAATAGGGGGCATCTGACTTAACAATCAGGTCTAGCAGCTGAATTCGTGAACAGTGTCATAGCTATTAAAACTGCCGAACAGGGAGGATTCCCCTGCATAGAATAATAGTTTAACCTAGTCGTTCGTATGTTTTGCAAAATTTGAAACGAATTTGTATGAAATGACTTGATGAAACATACGAACGTACAGAGTAGAGAAACAAAATGAATGACTGCATTTGTGCGTTTAAAGCACAAAACTAACACGTATGGCAAACTGTGTATAAAACTAACTGGAACATTTTAACGAATGCGCCTGCAAATCGACGGACAGCTATGTAAGTTAACGAACAGAGACTTTAACCGAACGGCCGAAGTAAACGAAAACCTTACCGTGAAAGCGTGTCACTTTGCGACCGTTGCTTTACGGTAAGTATGTAACTTACGGTTCTGGAATCGCTAGCTGTGCCGAGACCGGGCTGCGAGGACGCCGGAAGGGGCCGTGGGATAACGAACTATTTGGAAAGTGGTCAGGTAAGCGTAGAACCGGAGCCAGGACCACGAGGGACAATCAGGTAAGAAACAACATGGCGGACTGAAACCAGAAGTAGTCCTCAGACTCGCCAGACAATCCATGATAAGTTGGGAGTGGATTGTCAGCCCTTTTAACGGGCAATCAAGCCACTCCCACAACTACAGGCCAATGCCTTAAATATACGTGTTTTTTTGTGAAATATACTGCAGTTATGTGTCTGTATTTTTGTATGAATGCTTATAAGGTTACTCCAAGCACTAAGACCTCTTCCGTGATTTGAAGTGGTCAAGTTGCCTGGAGTCTGTATGGGATGCATTTCAGTAGGAAACACTACACATATAGACAAAACTAGACAATATGCAGTGGGAGTTGGTAGAAACAAAAAGTATGTGAAATCATGAATAGATCCAAAATAAAACATAGCTTTTATTAAAAACTTCTTAAAAGAATCCAACATATAACCACATAAAATATTACCTAAATTATGCATTTAAAAATCCACAATGAATATTGAGGGTATGGAACCTTTACCCTAAGGAAGTACAGATATCATGGACACCCTTCCTCCCTACCCAGACGGACGCACTAAATACAGGACAATGACCACGACCACCCCCTACGACCCAGACACACCACTGCACTACCCTAACCGCGTTCCAGCGGGACCCAGGCTCCGAGCTGGGAGGAAACACACCATCCACAGACTTTTCACACGCCATTAATATCGCGACACGTAAAGACCCGTGGTCGCCCACAACACCATACATGATCCAATTACTGACCAATTCCAAGATCCAATCCAGACAACCCACACATCCACAAAAGAACCAGGTCGGCATAGGACCCAGTAGTGTAACGAACAGCACCCTGCCACTCGGACCAGGAGATGCAGGCACACAATGTAACCCACCCACACTGCCCAAGCTTTCCACATGACTCGGGAGCAGACACATGGCCAGCACCTGAATTGCTACATCCCTACACGACGCACGAGGCACAGCTCAATACACACAGATGGCACCCACCTCTTCAGCAATAGGACAATGCCAACACAGTAACGCCTGATATCATACCGGACGCCATCCCTCACAGACAGCGAGACGCGGGGAAGCAGGGTAACCATACACACAAACAAGCACCAAAAACCACACAGCACCCACTACAGGAACCCATAGAGAGTGCCAAGCAACAGGCTAGCCTTAAAATGCATAGTTATTGGCAGGGCTACGACTTGAACTGCTATGGGGTAGGACACCGACCGACACCAAACCCAACAAACGACACACTAGGACACACGGCGCCACAAGTACTCAGACTGCCCAGGATAATCACGCCAATTAACGACCCTGATGACAACGACACCTCAGACTTCTATATTACACCCAACAGTGGTACTCAAAAGGGATCAAACCCATTGGACCAAACGCCTAATCATAAGGATCCCGAGGACACATACTCTTCACACCACAAACCTTCCAGACACCACAAGCCAACCCACATATAACTATATAAGAGTCAACCACAGTTGCGCACTGAAATAGGCCAATGTTGCAAATAACCGAGCCACTACGCTGATAACACATAAAACACTATGAAACTGTAAAGTATTGCTAAAAGTTAGCCTCTGCATAGGCGCATTTTCTACTACCTTTGTTATACAAGCAGAGCCTCTGCGTAGGCGATGATGCAGTAAAAATTTGTATATGCTGAATGTACGCTTAACATATGTAAACGTTATAAAAACAATTCAACACAGATATCATGGACAGATCAGCACAGTAGTAAATTAACTATCACTGTTGAATAAAGGGTCGACCTGATTAGTGTAACAAATGTGTAAAGACTATGTTGCCAGGACTAATCTTCCTGCTGTTATTTATTATTACATTAAACAACTATAGTCTATACCGTTATCACCAAAAAAAATATTTGATTTGATGAATCAAAGCAACAAATATGTAAAGATAGAACACAATCTTAACAAAATAGGGGTATGTTGCCTAAATGCTGGATAGGTAATACATTATTGTGAATGTAACCTCACCACATGTACTTAGCTAGAAAATAGTCTGTGCATGCTGCTTAGATCTAATCACATATAACATGATTTACAGTTGGTATTAGTGTTAGGTATGTGATCACTGAAGCCAAATATACCATAATAACTCTTCCTTTCAAAATGTGTGAAGTAGAGAGCTTAGTAGTGAGTTTACTCTGATCAGGTAGGTATACCAATCTATCTATATGATACTAAACACAAATATTGTTGATAAAATAAATGAAATAACATTTCAACAACATGCATCAAACTAGTATGTAGCAGTAATGGGAAAGTCTAGGGAGACATGTTGTTGCCAGTGAGGTAAAGATTGTAACACATGTGATGGCATGTAGTGATTTTTACTAAATCGCAACTTGATTAACAAGTCAGGTAACAATGCAAAAATTGGTTTAATAACCTAAAGAGCTGTACTGTGTCTTTGAGGGCACCCCACTGTGATACGGATACCCAAAGTAAACAGTGGGGAGTCCATATAATCACAGGCATTATACCTAGGCTTGTCCACCTTCCGAACTGATACACAGAAATCTGATTGCTAAAGAAATGGTAAATGCAAAGGCTAAGTGTATCCCATACTAGTAGTTGTATAGGCCCATGATGTTTAAGCAACACATATGGATATAGGGCAAACACTTCGAGCCCCTGATGCTTGTGTTTTGCCGATGCAGCTCATGAGAGGGTACATGGAATTTAACTCCCTATGCTAACAGACATGTGTCACTGGAGTGTCATTAGCCAGCTGTGAATGGAAATAAAATTTCACCTCGAATCACCAACCTGCTCACCTACCATTAATTGCATCTTTTTTTTTTTTTTTTATATCTACTCCAAGTCAATGGTGCTACCATCACCTCTACCTCGCAGGCTCACTGCCTGGGTGTTCTTTTTGACTCCAACCTCTCCTTCACCCCTCATATCCAGTCAATAACCAAATCCTGTCGCTTCCATCTCAAAAACATAATGCTCATCCGCCCCTATATAACCCCGGAAAAGGTACTGGTCCATGCTGTTGTTCTCTCTCGCCTTGACTACTTCAATACCCTTCTCAGTGGTCTTACGTGTTCCTAGATTGCACTGCTGCAATCTATAATGAATGCGGGGACGAGGCTCATTTTCCTGTCCGCTCGCACTTCACACGCCTCCCCGCTCTGTCAGTCCCTGCATTGGCTTCTAGTAAGATATAGGACTCAATTTAAAATTCTAGTGCTTGCTTACAAGTCCCTACATAATGCTGCTCCAACCTACCTATCCTTCCTAATACACAAGTATGTCCCATCGAGGCCCTCTATGCTCTGCCAAAGACCTACATATATCCTCTGTCCGTACTCCCACCTCTGATGCTCGCCTCCAAGATTTCTCTAAGGCTGCACCTCTTATGTGGAACTCCCTTCCCTTCTCCGTAAGACTTCCACCCAGTCTCCACTCATTCAAAAAATCTTTGAAAACTCACTTCTTCAAGAAAGCATATCAATTAAACTGTTAGCAGGTTTTTATCCCCCACCCCACTATGACTCCTCTCCTGCAACTGTCAAAAATTACCTACTAAGCCCTCAGTGAATACTTTTCTAACAACCTACTTCATACCCCTACTTTTACCCTTTGTGTCACTATACCCCACTCCCTCTAGAATGTAAGCTCATTGAGCAGGGCCCTCCACATCTCTGTTCCTGTACGTCCAGTTGTCTGGTTACAATTACATGTCTGTTAGTCCACCCATTGTACAGCGCTACGGAATCTGATGGCGCTATATAAATGATAAAATAATAATGATAATACATATAGAAAATAATTTTGTAGCTTAGCACTTTTTCTTATTTTGCCATATCCTTTTTAAAAACTGGTGCCCAATCTTGTACCACACAGGTGTGTGTTAAAATTCATTTATAACTCCTTAAGTATGTCTGTGGCATTCCTTATTACTTACCTGATCTCCGCCGTTCCCCTGCTGGTGGTCAGTGTTTATCCCGGTCTGGGGCGACTGCCTGCCTGACAGCAAATTAGGCCCCCACGTGCCATGCGATCGCTCTGAACGAGCAGTCACATGGCCGCAATAGGCGTTCTTGCATCTGCCTGCAGGGGGACTGCCTGAACTGACAGGCAGTCTCCCTGCTTCTGAAAAATAAAAATGATATATGATAATAAATAAAATAAGTGTATATGTATGTATGTGAGATATATATATATATATATATATATATATATATGTGTGTGTGTATTTTTATATTAATTACATAGTTACATAGCTGAAAAGAGACTTGCGTCCATCAAGTTCAGCCTTCCTCACATTTGTTTTTTGCTGTTGATCCAAAAGAAGGCAAAATGCCCTTTTTCATGCATGACAATACCTTACTGGCCTTAGCCACTGCTGATTGACATTGCACATTGTTGTATAGTTTGTTGTCTAAAACAATTCCCAAGTCCTTTTCGTGTGTTGTTATCCCTAATTCGCTTCCATTAAGGGCATACGTTGCTTGGGTATTCTTTACGCCGAAGTGCATAACATAACATTACATTTCATCTGCCATTTGAGTGCCAAGTCCCCCAGTCTATCTAAATCCCTCAGCAAAGTAATATCTTGCTCACATTGTATTATTTTACAGAGTTTTGTGTCATCTGCAAACACTGAAACATGACTTTCAATGCTTTTTTCAAGATTTATAAACATGTTAAATAGAAGGGGTCCCAGAACAGACCCCTGAGGGACACCACTCGCCACCTCTGTCCAGCTTGAAAATTTACCATTAATGACAATTCTTTGTACTCTATTTTTAAGCCAGTGTCCTACCCAAGAACAAGCATCTTCATCTAGACCGATTTCCTTGAGTTTGAACACTAATCTACTGTATTTGTATTAATATAAAAATACACTTATAATTAAAGTACAAACGTGTATATATATATATATATATATATATAAAATATATAATAACTGTATATATTTTGTATATATATTATGAAATAATAAGTAAATACAAAATGTAAAAAAATAATAATTATATTTTATTTTATTTTAACTGTATTTTGATATATATATATATATATATTTATATATAAATATTAATATCAAAATACACTTAGAATGAAATAATATATTTTTATGCATATATAAATAAAAATATGAAATATATATATATATATATATATATATATATATTTTTATAATTACAAAAATAATTTCATAAATATACACATAGATTTCGAATATATAAATTTGTATATATATTTAAATTCTACATGCATATTTCTGTAATATTTTTACATAATTAATTTTATTGATTGCAATTTGAGGGACCTGCCTGAGAACCCAGGCCGAAACTGCAATAGTACTGTATTTAACCCTGTAACTTTCCATTACACCCTAAAACCTGTACATGGGGGTTACTGTTATACTCGGGAGACTTCGCTGAGGACAAATATTAGTGTTTCAAAACAGTAAAACAAATCACAGCGATAATATTGTTAGTGAAAGTGAAGTTTTTTGCATTTTTCACACACAAACGGCACTTTCACTGATGATATTGTTGTGATACGTTTTATTGTTTTGAAACATTAATATTTGTTCAGCCAAGTCTCCCAAGTATAACAGTACCCCCCATGTAAAGGTTTTATAGTGTTTTTGAAAGTTACAGGGTCAAATATAAGGCTTGATATTCCGTTTTTTTACATTGAAATTTGCCATATTGGTTATATTGCATTTGAGAGCGTATGGTAGCCCAGGAACGAGAATTACCCCCCCCCCCCCCCGTGATGGCGTACCATTTGCAAAAGAAGACAACCCAGGGTATTGCAAATGGGGTATGTTCAGTCTTTTTTAGTAGCCATTTAGTCACATACACTGGCAAAAGTTAGCGTTCATAATAGTTTTTTGCATTTTTAACACACAAACAAATATATATATGCTAACTTTGACCAGTGATTGTGATTAAATGGCTACTAATAAAAAGACTGGACATACCCCATATTGAATACCCTGGGTTGTCTACTTTAAAAAAAAAATATGTACATGTGAGGTGTGATTCAGAGATTTATGACAGTGATAACAGTGTCACTATTGATAAATTTGAAATATATATATTTTGAAACCGCAATGTCCTACTTGTACTTATAGCCCTATAACTTGCAAACAAAAGCTAAGAACATGTTAATATTTAGTATTTCTAATTTCGGGACAAAATTTAGAAACTATTTAGAACGGGTGTTTGTTGTCGGTAGTAGATGCTTAACAGATTTTGGGGGTCAACGTTAGAAAAAGTGTGTTTATACATTTTTGTCGTCCTTTCATAATTATTTTTATTGTAAATTATATGATATGAAAATAATGGTATCTTTAGAAAGACCATTTAATTTCAAGAAAAAAATTATATAATATGTGTGGGTACTGTAAATGAGGAAAATTACAGCTAAACTCAATAACACTGCAGAAATGGAAAAAACAGCCCTGGTCCTTAACGGTAATACAATTGAAAAACGGTCTGATCACTAAGGGGGTAAAGAGGCACATTTATATTTTGATCACTTGAATTCATACACCTTTTCATACATGATAGCATCTTACTAGCTTTTGCAGTGGCAGACCTGCATTGCATACTCTTTCCTAGTTTATGATCTATAATTGTTCCCAGGTTCTTTTCATTTGATGTTATCCCTACCTCAACCCCATTTAAGTTATAAGTTGCTTGTGGGTTCTTTATTCCAAAATGCAGGGCCGTCTTTAACGCGGGGCAAACGGGGCAGCTGCCCCGGGCCCTGTCCCTGCTGGGGGGCCCAAGACAGCTGCTCCGTTTGCCCTCTGCCCGCAAACTATGGGGGCCCATCGGGTGGCCCATGCACTTAGGGCCACCTGGTGGGCCTGTGTCAGCAGGGGCCCGGTCGGGTGCTGTGGCGCTTTAACAGCGCGACCTGGCCCATGCTTTTCGGCAGCTGCGCGTCACTTCCTCCCACAGAAACAGGAGCCGCGCGGGAGGAAGAAGCTGTACCGGAGGGGGCCAGGCCGGGAGAGCTTAACTCCCAGCCACCCCAGCCAGCCCACTAGACCCCAGGGAAGCCACCCTCCAGGAAAAGGTAAGAAACTGGAGGGTGGTTATCACATTTTGCATGAGTGTCTGAGTGTATGTGTGTGTGTTTCAGTATATATATGTATGTGTGTGTGTTTCAGTATATATGTATATATGTATGTGTGTATGTGTTAGTGTGCCAGTATGTCTGTCAGTGTATCTGTATGTCTGTGTGTGTGAGTCTGTCAGTGTCTGTGTGGTTCAGTATGTATGTATGTATGTATGTATGTGGGCATGTCTGTCAGTGTGTGAGTCTGTCAGTGTGTGAGTCTGTCAGTGTGTGAGTCTGTCAGTGTGTGAGTCTGTCAGTGTGTGAGTCTGTCAGTGTGTGAGTCTGTCAGTGTGTGAGTCTGTCAGTGTGTGAGTCTGTCAGTGTGTGAGTCTGTCAGTGTGTGAGTCTGTCAGTGTGTCAGTATGTATGTATGTGTGTGTGTGTGTGTGTGTGTGAGAGTCTGTCAGTATGTCTGTATGTGTGTTTCAGTATGTCTGTCTGTCTGTGTGTATGTGTGCCAGAATGTCTGTATGTCTATGTGTGAGTCTGTCAGTGTCCGTGTGGTTCTGTATGTCTGTGTGTTTCAGTATGTCCATCTGTCTGTGTGTATATGTGCCAGTATGTCTGTCAGTGTATCTGTATGTCTGTGTGTGTGTGTGTGAGTCCGTCAGTGTCTGTGTGGTTGAGTATGTCTTTTTGTATGTGTGTTTCAGTATGGCTGTGTCAGTACGTCTGTCAGAATGTGTCTCTGTGTCTGTATGTTGTCCATTTGTGTTTGTATCTGTATGTGTCAGTGTTTGTATCTGTATATCTGCATGTGTGTCAGGTTGTGTATCTGTGTGTCTGCATGTGTGTCAGTGTGTGTGTCGGTGTATCTATATGAAGTCAGTGTGTGTACTTTTGTATCTGCATGTATGCCAGTGTTTGTATCTGTGTGTCTCAGTGTATCTATATGTAGTCTGTGTGTATCTGTATGTTCTTGTGTGTATCTGTATGTTCTTGTGTGTATCTGTATGTTCTTGTGTGTATCTATATGCGGTCAGTGTGTATCTGCGTGTGTGTCAGGTATTGTATTTGTGCGTATCTATATGTAGTCAGGGGGCCCAAGTAAATGCTTGCCCAGGGTCCAAACAAAATTAAAGACGGCCCTGCCAAAATGCATGACTTTACATTTACTCGCATTGAATCTCATCTGCCACTAGCCTGCCCAATCCCCCAATTTATTGAAATCCCTCTGTAGAGAAGCTATTATAATGTTCAGACTATATTACATCACCTAGTATTGTTTAATCTGTAAACACCTATATATACTTTTAATTTCCATTTCAAGAGCATTCCTAAACAGATTTAAGAGAAGTGGGGCGCTCCACTTAACACTTTTGTCTAGTTTGAAATTTTTCATTTAAGAACTACAATAATGTTAGCCCAGTAAAAAGGGTATTACAAGATATGAATGTCATCTGTTATTTTCCATCTACATACAATAATAGTGCTGCTTTTATTCAGCTAGTGTATATAAACAAATTTGGCATTTCAATTTCTGTTAGAGATTTTTATCAAGATAAAAGTATCTCAAGGAGACTGAAACATCGACTTTGATTGTAAACACTAGCTGAATGGTGCTGGTGTCCCTATTTCCAGCTATAGCACAAACTTGGAAGGCTGTGCTTCTCATTAAGAAACATCAGATCCAATGCTTCTCTATGAAAAGCATTGCCAGAGCACCACAGCAATAACCACTACATGCCCCCTGCTTCCCAATGTCATCATTCCTGGAGGTAGAGCGCAGCTGAATTGAGAGATCCTGTTACTGCTCAATTAGAGGCAAAGTACCCTCTATATTTTTACAGCATAGAAGTGCCCAACAAACTTCACAACACTGCAGTTGTATAAATACATGTATTTATGGTCGTGGAGTGTTCCTTTAATGTCTGAATTGTTAGAATGTTTTTATTTTTTATTTATAAATGAAAACTTTGCTTTTTCTTCCAAGGTGCCCTGCGGTTTACAAACGTATAAATGTAGGGACTGTAATTTCCTTTTGATTAGAAAAAAATGTTAGATCAACTGTACAACAATACATTCTATAAAAAGGAAGAAAATAGGCAACCAACACTAAAAAAGCATTTTATTACTTATTGTCATACAACGTATGAATTAAGTAATGATAAAATGGTTGAAATACTTTCTAGTGCAATTCTTAGCAGGTTTTGCACAACACAAGATATCTCTGTTTACAGTCTGACATGTTAGACATTACAAAGGTACTGCAAGAACATTTTCCATATGTCTCGACCCTTGAAATAATAATGGATAAATTCAGTCCTTGTAGGTTAATTTTACATTTGGTTAAAGACAAGTTGCAAGATGACATTGCCATTTGACAGACAAAGAATAATAAATAAAACCCAGTGACACCGAGAAACAAGTACAGTCATTTAAGCAGAGTGTTGTCAGAATCTACTGATGGAACTATGGGGAAATCATTTCTGTAGCCTTGTATTTACACATGTTGATGGAAACCCAATGCTTTTACATACACTCAAAAAAAATATTAAAAAAAAAAAATGATATTTAATTAAATACATTTATTATTTAAAACAAAATCGATAAAAAAAAAAAAAAAAAGCATTTTGGTTTATTTGGTTAATCTATTTCGTGAATGTGCTTAAATGCCTTGCAATATACCAACTAATCTAAAGCCTATAATGTGATCACTTGGTTTACTTGGTTTGAGTTTGATTTTGAAGACTGAATACCTTAAACATGCAGGGTAATTCACTAAACTTCACGTTTTCACAAATTAAATCCAAATGGCTAAACTGAGGCAAAAGTAGCTGATCTGGAACCGTTCTCCAACTCAGCCACAGTTTCAATAAGCAGCAGGTCCTGGATCTTTGCCGCAAATAATGAAGATTACACATACACCGTAATTATGAATTAGAAATGACGATTTATTTTGATTTTAAACAACGTCTCAATGGTAAGATCGAATCAATACTTTTTTTTTTCCATTCCTTTTGTTGGAATACATTGTGGTTTGCTAACTTTCATTTTACTAGGTCATACGAATATGTAAATGCGTGGAGAAAAAAAAATGACGTTTACTTTCCCTAACACCTAAAAAAAAAATTACAATACAGACTACAAACTACACTAGCAGTGACTCTGTCACCAATAGATATCACAGATAATTTGATATCACTTTGGAATTGTCGGATAAATCTCAAGATATCATGTTATACTCATTACTGCATTGACATGATAGAACATTTATAGACTCACCTCTTCGAATGGGTCTATGGCACATAAAACGGTCCAGAACACCTGAATACTGTATATAGCAGCAGTCTTAGTGTTTCTAATTAAGTTACTCTGCCAATAGGAGGACGTTTTGTGCTGCATTGTTCTGCTCAGATAGACGCAAATTCCTTCTATATCAGCTTCACAAATAGTTTTGTGTTACTATCCCTCATTGTCCCCTAATACAACTGAATACCCATATATTTATTTAATTATAAAATATTTTACCAGGACGTATACATTGAGCTTTCTCTCGTTTTCGAGTTTGTCCTGGGTCCACAAATACTGCATTGTTACAATAGGATACAATATTACAAAAAAACGTTTATATTGTGCATAAACGTATGATAGCCATCGGTAATATTTTCCTCAACCTACTCAGCAGTGAGGATTAAATGAATTGTGTCATCACAGGAAGCCACTGTGTTTTATTTTTCATCATTCATTTCCTTAGGCAACACTGCTAACCTGCAAAGTTGTTGCTATATAATACTAAGCAAATATGTAAAATGATTTATTCTTGCTTCTAGACTGGCATTTATGGTAGACTAGGAAAACATAGGTGGGGAAATACTGTATAATATGAACCTGATTTGGCATTTAAATGTTTTGCCAATTAACAAACTAATAAAATGATTGGCTTAATCTATACATTAGTAAAACTAATGAACTACTTATTCCATTTTTTTACTTCATTCATGACTAATCACTAGTCAATTCATCAGTTGATTGATACAGTACTTCATGGCTGGTCTACAAGCTATCTCTTCTGTGCCTTTGTTGTGTGACAGACCTAACAATTGCATTCAACTTACAGAAGGATGGACTATCAGAAATCCCCCCTGGATAGAAGCACGCTCACACATTGACTAATTCTGATTATGTCTTTCATTGCTGCTCATGTTTTCATTGCATCTTTAAGCTGTAAAAATAAACAATCAGCAGCTGTTGAATAGCTCACTTCTTTCCTTTCTTGCAGGAGTCCGATCCTAGTTAATCACTCACTGAAACCTTAGACACATCTAATCTCTTTGCTGCAATAAAGCCAGAGGTGGACAGTTCCCCCCCTCCCACCCCATTAGTGATTTCTGTCAAAAGGGAAGAGAGGACCACATTGTTTTTCCTCCTCTGATTTTGGATTCTTCTGATTTTTGTTTCTTCTTTACTGAAGCTAGCTTTTAAGTGTGACAAGTCCAAATTCTATTTATAGTGCACATGTTGATAACATAAAAAAATGGGTTTGTTTTGCGTTTATATTTGTATTAACAAAACCTCTAGATTCTAACCTCATTTGAGCATGGTCCTCATCAACCTGTTGTTCCTGTACCACTTTGCAATTGTCTTATTTATTGTTAATTCCCCCTTTCATAATAGTGTAAAGTGCTGTATGCACATTATAAATGCTAATAACAATAATACAAAATAATGTCTCATAAAATAGTCTATATGGGTGAATAGAATATATGTATTATTATTTATTATCATCCCTCCCAGCTGTCCCAGATCTACTGAGACCTTAGTAATTAAATGGATTTATCCTGCCTTCCTAGATGTATTGCCTGTGGTTCCATTTCTAGGGACACCATGGAAATGTTCCCATTCAGTGCAGCATGCGTCCATCATGAGACGCGCTGCTTCTTTACACGGTAACCTTACTGCGCTGAACACCATTGGCTGAACATTTCAGAAAACATCCCGCCCACTCTCCCTTCCTGCATACATGCCTCCCACATTGTTGTAATGTACGTAGTAGTGTGTTTTAGAAGTATTATTATTTAGTATTTACAAACTACTGCCAACAGATTGCCTGCATTTGAGCATGTAAAGCACTTTTATGCAAAATGATAAAGGTAAATAAAGTGTTAAATTTCACATACATTTTAGGTATTTTTACATTAAATCTGACAACTTTAGCTGTGTTGTAGGTTGGTTTTAAGAGACATTTATTGTAATTCTAATATATTCGTCATATGGTGTCGGAAAAGAAAATATCAATATGCTCTACCATCTTTTCACTGCTAGGTAAACAAGGCAGTTCACAATTATTTAGAATTTCTGTTATAATACAATAGTAAAAATTATGATGACAAGAACAACAATCAGATTTGAAACTTTTTTGATAAAAAAAAAAATATATATTTTCCTCAAAACAGAAACAATGATTTCAACAAATGGACACATCTACATATTATGACATGAGCTGAAACTTTTGTATTTTAACTATTGGTTTCTTCTCGGTAATGCACGTTCGTGGACGAAATTTGCATATAGAAGAAAGCTGTACCATCTGGGAAGATTTCCTGTGCTGCACTAAGTAGATGTGCCTGATTATCAAGGCCACCCCTATAGTTTTTAAGTGGTCTTAAAACATCGGTGGTCTTTCAAATTAACAGGATTGATGGAAAAATTAGGCCATGCTGTAATTTCTTTCATGTTTAACGTTTCCAGATTCCATAACATTGTTGCATAAATGAGTCTGACCTATTTAGTAATTATCTTTTGGTTTTAAGCCGCCTCTTCTCTACTTAGACCAGTTTGAACAGCTTGGAAAATCTTATAGGACACAGCCATCCTTAAAAAGTATAATAGTGAATGTCTGTACTTACCATGGCTCATTACAACTCAGATCAGATAATGATTTTAGGGGTAAGTGTGATATTCGTATAGGAAATGGTACTGATTTTGTTTTTGGACGGGTTTAAAGCATAGTTTTCATAAACATTTTTATTTATTAAATATTTCACCAAGAAGGATACACAGAGATTTCTGTTATGCTGTTTTGTTAGTTCTGTTAAACATTATCCATTGATATTATTGCATGTTACTTATTTTCATTGGGCAAATTCGAATTTCAGACCAGTTTGAAAGAAGCTTTAAATATATTTCATGACATTATAAATAACAGTCTGTAGCTGAGATGAGTTAGGTGCACAGTGATTTACTGTAAAATTGTGTGTGGATGGGGAGATATTTTTGTGGATAAAGTCAAATACAAAACGAATATCTGGACGGATATTTAATCTACCGAAATAATATCTCAAGTGTGTGTAATTATTAATTAGAATCAGAGGTGGATAATTTCAAAACAAGCCTAAGCGCTAAACATGGGCTCCTGTTGGCCCTACAATCACCTCATATTCCCTGTTCATGTATGATTATAGCATAGTTGAAGACTGATTCCATATCATGACATTTTCCATACAATGACGTGGAAAGAAATTCAAATATACTGAATAAGAAACTGTAGTCAGTTGGCAATGAAATTGATAACTGAATTAGATCAGCTATTTTTCAATGATAATTTTACAATGTCCCTGTAAGTTCCCCACAAATCACTGTTTAGAGAATAAATCCCTGTATCATAGTATGCCACTATGCAGTAACATGTCTCTCGCAACACACCACCTTTCCTAATCTTTCTCAGCTGGTTTATCATTGTTGAATATTTATTCCTTCTCAGTATATCTGCTATATCCAGTCCTAATTTTTATCCAGTCCTTGTTTTCAAGATTTTCTCCAACACTCTCCTCCAGAATTCACCCCCCAATCTCATTTTAAAATTCTCCAGAGTGTTATAGATAATACATTAAACATACAAAAATATATATATATACCTTAACCCCTCTGTACCATGTATTTCAACATCACTTATGCAGCTGATGACAGGTGTGGTGATTGTTTAAAGCACCCTCAAGAAGCAGGTCGTGGCAATTATGGTGAGACCTGGCTATTGCTGGAATCTTCACTAGCAAGAGTATCTAGTAACAGCCATCCACCACCCAAGCATCATACCAGTTACACCATGCCACAAGTGTAGGATGGCCTTTCTTTTAGGACTTAGCTGGCGACTAGTGTAACTACCAGTACATGCCAATTGTGAAATTTCTCAAGCTGTCTCATGCCAGCCAATGGAGATTTAAATATTTTGAACAGTGCATACAGCTCATATGTCAGTCTGGGGCCACTAAAAATAGCCTCAGCTGAGAGACAAATTTAATCCTGCTAACACCATAATGTCAAGACATGTCCATACTTCATAAAGGTGTTAAAGCCCATTATTGTTAGGATGTCACTTAATTAAAGCTTTACTCCAAGCAAAAAACAGTGATGTCAGAAAACTTATCTCTATTCCAGCACCGAGGCATTCATCCCACTACCTGCTAACATTACACCCGCTTGCTGGAAGGCGGACAGATGTCAGTGGGGGCAGACTGTGGGAGGACCTGGGCGGCATGGAGGGCATAGGGCATGGACATAGGCTGCCAGTGGAAGTCTATCATCAGCATGTTGGGCATGCTCATGTCAGAAGTTCAATATGCACAGATTTAGCATTAGCCACCCGGAACTCTTGTTTTGGGCTGGCTAATGATGTCCCAATGATGGAATTACTCTGAAGTGGCCATGGCGCTTGGAGTAACTCTTTAACTGGACTATGTCAAGCTCTTGCAAGAGCCATGATTTGCTTATGCACAGTCTTGGCTTGGTGAAATTTAACAAACTTGACATAGACAGCACAAAACTCTCACTCTGGATAAAAATCAATGCCAGTTTAGGCTACTGTCAGAGCTAAGAGTAGCTACAGGGTGCAATATGCAGCATATTCAACATTTCAATAATGCTAAATTTTGATTATACTAAATGTGACCCTTTAAAGGACCACTCCTAGTGAAATAACAACTTTATCTCAATTAATTTGTTATGGTGTCTAAGGGTGTGAGCACCGTCTTACGCTAGTGGGATAAAATGTTTGTGTATTGTTTAACACCAGAGTCCTCTCAACGGTGCCTGTCCTTTGGAAGCCTTTCACTTGGGCAGCAGTGATACTCTGAGAATTTCAACTGACACTCTCAGCCCTATCACTGGCTGCTGATTGAGAGAAATGCTTTAGAAAGGTGAGTTGCTAATGGTTTTACACTCTATGGTAAGATGGTGCCCCGGACCTCCAATAATGACTTAATTGAGATAAAGTTGTTATGGTGCCCCAAGTGTCCCTTTAATAACACCTTTAGTATGTCTATTCTCCACATCACTAAACATCCACTCGTTATTATAAACCTATAGCCTTACCCACACGCATGCCAACAGTCCAAATTTCAGTGTCCTGTACTGCAGACAGCACAATACGAGTGCATAATTAGATGTTCTGTGCAGCAGGTGCAAGCTTCAGCAGCACTCCCTGTATGGTCCTGACGCTAACTGACCAGCCACACAAGCTATCATGCCCCTTTCAATGCAGACTTGCCTATTATAATTGTTACGAGTGACGCAATTGACGAGTCATTAGAGCTTCTCGATTGCATATCCCCCAACCTGGGAGTAATGCGCAAATGTTGGTAGGTATGCAACATGTATCTGCCTTTCCTGTAGTTCAAACAGTTCCTCACCATATGAATATTTGTTATCACTCCACCTGATTGCTCTGCCTAATGCCTTTATTCCTTAGGATCATGCACAGTCTCTGGTTGTTCAAAGCTTGGAAACAGAAGCAGGAGCTGTAGGTATTTACTGAACGGCACACTTGAATGAGTCTTAGTTGGAGGGATGTGATGTCACATCAAAAAGCCTATGGATTAGACAGCTGGTACCAGGAAATTGGCGGTGAGAACTCTGTGCTGCTCAGTAAATGCAGCAGAACTCCAGCTCATAAAGTGTTATACAAAATGCAAAATCATCCAAAATATGCATTCAGTGTGTTGTCCAAGAACATAATATTTCAAAAGTTATCAAAAATAAAACTACAACAGGTTGAGCATAAAAAATGGGGAAGCTTTGAATGCTTCCTGCAATATATTTAGAAAATTCATGTTTAAACCAGTTTGGATTTAGCACTTTAGATAATAGAACAAATACAGTACGGTAATATAATTTCCTGGACACCAAAACAATATGAAAGTTCTATTTTTTTTAATCTGAATGCTGTGAATTAATTTGCTCACATTGCAGTAAATCACATAAGGAATTGATCATCTTCTTTTTGATGGATAATGGACCAAAGGTAAGGTATATAAAGCAGGTAAATACTCTAAAATGAGCATGTGGGTCCATTAACATCAGCCATATATATATATACCTAAATATTATTATTGTTTTTTATATAGCACCAACTAATTCCGCAGCGCTTTACAATATTATCAAAGGGGGGTCAATTTACAATAAATGCGACAATTACACAGTGACACAGGAACAATAGGTAGATGAGGGCCCTGCTCAAACAAGCTTACAGTCTAGGGGACAATATCTATTTTTGTTTATATTTTCTGGTGAGTTTCTTTATTTCTAGTTGAGAAGTTATGCCATAAATTCCAGATAATCACCTAATGTAAGACAACACATCATATATGCTGTTTTCTCCATCAGCGTCCTCTAAAGTGTTATCATTATTTCCCTTTCTAATCTATTAGTCGCAAGCACTGGATTCTCATTTCTTTCTACATTGATTCAATATTTGCCAAATAAAGCGGAACAAAGGTCCAAAAAGTTGTTGAAAAAATGAGAATGATGACGTAAGAGCATTCCCAGAACAATCTGACAGCTAATCAACACAGCTACTCCCCCATCACCACTATCAGAACAACCGTGATCTATAATATGTCTGCTGACCTTCGGGGTTCCTATACTCCCAAATTGACAGGGCTGGTGTTTGACCTTCTCTGCGGGGCATGGTTATTGTATTATATACACACAGTTCTTGGGTGGTTGTAACTGGGATGTGACATCTAATGCAAAATAGTCTGTAGTTTACACATTAGCTCAGAAATTGGCTTTTACCACAGACTAACACTTTATCTACAAGTCCTAGCAAAGCAAGTATTAAAATCCTCTAACAATTTTTATTTATTTATTTATTTTTTATTTAAATGGTATTTATATTTTTCAGTCTAAATGTATAATATGAACAGATGGCTGTGTCAGTGTTTGGCTGGAGTCTATTTTATCAGAATGAGACGAGAGTCTTTTGAGAATATCAAATCCTTAATACAAATGGATGTAGGATTCCTACAGGGGATGATTAGGATTCTTACAGAGGGAAGCAACGGGTAGATTTATTACAGTGAATGCAAGTCTTAAAAATATATTTTCATGTATTAAGATTCTAATTAAGGCTGCATTACTACCCCACAGTAAAGTATGATGTTTCATAAAAATAAAAAATAAATTATTACTTTGTCTCTGACTCTTAAGGTCTTCTGCATATGTGTTCTTAGTACTTTTAAGGCGCTTAAACAGGTGTGGCTTCATAGTTCGCTTACTACCTGGAGTCATTCCCTAAAATATCATGACTATGCACTAGCCTCATTAAATCATTACTGAAAAATGAAAACCTATTGGACAATTAAGAATGTTGTGATTTTATTCAGTGGTTAAGAAAATAGAATTTGCAGATAGTGTATAGTGAGCAGTTGGGGAATCAACTGACTAATTTTGGGAACTTACCTTTTTGCTCAATTTCTAAACCAGCGACTATCACTATAAAGCGAAGAGTTGAATTGCAACTAAAAATGAACAGGGAATTCAGAAAATAAACCCTCTGAAACCCAAACAAATATTTTGCTGCAGGCTTATTGAAAAACAAACAAAAAAAACAACAGTTTTAGCAGGATGACCTCTACAGCTCATTGTAGTGGTTTTGGTGCAGGTTTTAACAAACCCTTTTCTACAGGCTAGACAAAAAAACAGCTCTTCCAGTGTATACAGACCAACACTGCTGCCACTTTGTAGTGAACTTCTGCATGAGCATAGCCAACTTTGGACAGCAATGATAGTCTTAGAGCGCTGGGGCTGGTTTGACACATACTGGGTAGGAAATGGTCACAGACTCTTTGAACCAATGCAACTTCAATAATCTGCAGTGGCTATAGTGCTTAGAGTGTTCAGAGTGCTTGTTTAAAACCCCTTAAGGACACATGACATGTGTGACATGTCATGATTCCCTTTTATTCCAGAAGTTTGGTCCTTAAGGGGTTAAATATCATAAGCATGTGTCTAGTGTTGAAACATCCCTGCTCTGCCAGTTTGTTTAGTAGTTTATATTTAAATCAGGATCAGTGTGTAGGCATTCCAAACTGCATGCATTTTTAAGACCTTTAACAGTGAAGATTTTCTTTTAATCGCTCAGTATTATTACATTCCTGAAAACCACATGCTATTTTATAAACATATTTTTAGTATTTTTTAATACAAACTATTGTAAATCATGTTGACAATAACTGCAAAGGTGAAGATAACGTTCCATATAGACGAGTAATATCACAAATTTTACAATTTAACTATGAGAGTTACCTCTCTTGCTGTCACAATAACCATCAATCAAGGGTTAATGGTCCTAAGTTACACTAACAGACAGGCCTCCTTTAGCAGAAATCAAACTCTCCCCTCTGGGAATCTCTCTGGTTGCATTGCTCTCTTACCGCCTCTATTACTTTGCTCCCTAAAAGGCCTTATACATTTCCACACTTTTTTATGGGGGATGGGGTGCAGTTTGCAAGTAGTTATTATCTAGCCGTGCAGCAAATGGTGAAGATATTTTATTCTAAATCATTGGTAATGGAGTTAAATTCCTCAACTCCAGAGCACTCTGAGAATCCACTAGTTACCAGTAAAAGATATTTTCAGGCGAGCAGCTCAAGAGCATTTCTCATACAGACGTCCAAAAATCATTACACTTTCTTCGAAATGTTCTGAGAATCCACTTATCAGAGTTTGGTGCCCCACCCATCTGGATTCTGCTATATGTTCCTTTGTGAAATCAAATAATATCATTTCTAATGATACAGAAAATGTGTTCCTCTCAAGTCTCCCTATTTAGGAGTATAAAAAAAATGAGACAAGGTGGGCACACTCGACTAAACGTTGAATTAGCCCCAGGAAAAGGCTAATGTAATATATGTAGGGTGCTCACCCACATAGGGCTCTATCCCCTAAAGAACCCCAAAAATATAACAATGTGAATAGAGCAAGGAGCACACCAAAAATCTTTATATATATGAAATTAACAAACTTTATTTACATGGGTATATACTCTGGGTCTGTCTCTTTAAATAGTATCCACAGAAATACAAAGTCATGCTATAAAAAAGCATTTACCAAAACAACATATGTATACAAACACATATGAACACGCAATGCGTGGTATATAAATAACAGAAATATCATACAAACAGACCAATATAGTATAAAGCATAAACAAAACCCAAACATATAAAAAATGCAAAAAACCATACCAAGATAAGTGAGAAGCAGGGACAGAGTCAATCAAAAAAACAACAACGTTTCGGCTGAAAAGCCTTTGTCAAGGGAGCTCCCTTGACAAAGGCTTTTCAGCCGAAACGTTGTTTTTTTTTTTTACCTTTTTTTACTCATATACACTGACAAACAATGACAGACACACACACACTCACTGATTTGACACACTGATAGACAGACACACTATTACTTGGACACACACTGACAGACGCACACTCTCACTGACAGATGCACAAACTCACTGACACACACACATTCACTCACAGACACACGCACACATTCACTCACACACACATTCACTTAGAGACACACACTTACAGACACAGACACACACACTTAGAGACACACACACATACATTCACTTAGACACACACTTATAGACACACACACACATTCACTTAGACACACACACTAATAGACACACACACACATTAACTCACAGACACTCACAGATACACACACTCATTTACTCACAGACACATAGACAGACATTACCACCAACACTCACAAATTATTATTATTTTTTTTTATTATTTTAAATCCACCCAGCTTCCCTGGGAGAGCTAAAGTGGATTACTTACCTGTCTATTAGGGCTGCTGGGCGGGCAGGCAGGGGGCGGACAGGCAGAGTAGGCAGCGATGGAGCTCTGATTTTCCTGCTCAGTTCCCTCGCGTGCCGCTTAGTGGTGCTGGGAGCCGGTCTGACGTCATATTCTGGCTCCCGGCTTCATTAAGCGGCGCAAAGGGAGCTGAGCAGAAAGAGCTCAGGTGACTATGCTCCCTCGCTGCCCGTTGCCTGCTCTTGAGCCCCCCCAGGACATGAGGCAAGCAAGGGATCTGCTTGGTCGTTTGGGGGCTGCTTTTTTTGCCGCCCCCTGCAAAGTGCCGCCCAAGGCAGATGCCTTGTTTGCCTCGTGTAAGATACGTCCCTGAGTCAAGCAGAGCTGGAGGAGAGTGTAAAGTGCTGGCCTTTAACAGAGAGCAAGAGAAAGGTATGTGAGGTAGAGATTACTCTGGGAGACCATAAGCTTTCCTAACGAGATGGGTTTTAAGGCACTTCTTAAATGATTGAAAATAGGCAGGCTATTTCATAGGAAGGGAGCTGCCCTCGAGAAGTCCTGCAAGCTTGAGTTGGCCGTACGGGTGCGAGCGCAGAGACCGAGAAGAGGCATACCTATGGATCTGTGAAGAGATATGAGGGGCTAGAATTGTTCAGTGCTTTATAGGTATGGGTTAGCACTTTGAATTGGCTTTTATAGGATACAGGAAGCCAATGTAAGGACTGACTAGAGAGGAAAATCAGTTTGGCGGCAGCATTCATTACAAACTGTAGCAGGGCAATACGGCTTTTGGGAAGACCAATTAGGAGAGGGTTACAATAATCCATGCAGGAAATTACTAAAGCGGGGACAAGCTCCTTGGTAGCATCTTGCGTAAGAAAGGGAAGGATGCGGGCTATGTTTTTAAGATTGAATCTACAGGACTTGGCAACATACTGGATAAATATATATATTTTTATCTATACAGATCAAATTGTGTTAAAGGAACACTATAGTCACCAGATCAACTTTAGCTTAATGTAGTTGTTCTGTGGTCTATAGCATGGCCCTGCAGGCTTTTTAATGTAAACACTGCCTTTTCAGACATCCACTAGAGGTGCTTTCTGGGTCACTGCTGCACAGGCGTTCATTATCTTAAAGCTCGTCTTTGAATCAATGTATCTCTATGAGGAGATGCTAATTGACGCAGTCTTCTACCTCTCATGCTTTACTATGGGAAAGCATTGGATTGTCTGAGATCGTCACATTTGATCATCTAAGCCATGGGGGCAGTGCAAGGCTGGGCCAGCCGCAGTGAAACCAGCATGGGAGAAAAGGTGAGTAAAATCACCTTTTTTTTAAATTCTTTTATTTATTCCAAGACAAACAGCAATGCCACATGTATTGCAAAACATTTGGTTCAATACAAAAGCAAAGGTTAACATTTGCTTAGCCACTGTGTACATTTGTATCTGGCCGTCCAGTACATATCTCGTGGTAGTGCTACCTTCCTCTCGTTAACTCACAGAGTAAAATCACCTTTTTAAAGTAAAGAGAGGGTGCCGGGGACCTAACTAGTCATTTTTCCACAATAGTTTAAAACTGTGTATCAGAACCGTTACATGTTAAAGCAATCCCACAAAGCATAAATACTACTGTGAATCACAATTCCAGGAACCATATAACATCTGTACAGAAATCTGTGTACCAGGACATGGAAGTACATCCATGATGTACTCCTAACATGACAGAAAATTTTACTTTTTTTCCCCCCAAGTGCCAATTTAACATCATCGTTGGTTTTGGTTTATCCCATGAACACCACGAGTCTAGACTTGTACTTAGGGATCAGTAGCATTAGTTTGTGTGTGAGGGAGTGAGCACAATATAAGCCATGTATTTGATTATGTGACAGTTGTGTCTTAAATGAACCTCAACACCTGGTACAGCATAGTATTGCTTACCCTAAAAGAGAAAACACAATATATATATATATATATATATATATATATATATATATATATATATATATTTATTTATTTATTTATATGAACCACATGGTTATAGTGGGGGAAAAGTTGTGATTGAAAACCCCTTCCACCTGAAGTCTGTGGATAGTCAGTACAATGTTAAAGAAAAATCTACACACCAGTCAAGCCATAATGTGATGTAATTCCAGTAAAATACAAGTTTAGCAGGCTAAGATTGCCACAAGGCATATGTATGTATATATGTTTGTAGTATCAGTTAGTTAATAACACGTAGCTAAGATACTGTCATCACTGTACTGACCAGGTGCAGGAATGTAAGAACTGGAATTACGCGTCCCTCTCCTTTGTATCAGATGAGCCACGTGGTTAGACCGGATGGATGAGTTTAGACTCTATTTATTAAATAGGTTAAGGGTATGTGTGGGTGTAGTTAATTGTGGGAGGAGCTACAGTGCTATATAAGGAATGTACTCTATGTATTCAGTACTCAGACTTTGCTGTATTTTGGTGACGCTAGTCCCTCTGAGTCCCGATCGGTGATCCAATAAAGAATCTCTTCCTTCCTGAAGAAACCTGTGTCCATCTCTCTGTGCTTGGCTTCCGTCAGTTTCTCCGGTATCAATAAGACTTGCTTTTCCCACAGAAATCACAAATTCGCAGTGATGTGGGAAAAGCAAGTCTTATGGCTTGACTGGTGTGCAGATTTTTTTTTTTAAATTGTATTAACTACAACTATATATATATATAATTTGTTTATTTTATTTTATTCTGTCCCTTAAAACACTGTTTACCACCAAATATGTTAAGATGTGGATATATACCATTTAGTTGTTTTTTTTCTTTTGTTGGGGGGGGGGGGGGGGGAGGGGGGAGGGGTTTATTCCGGGACTTCTTTGTCTTGTGGTTGCCAACCACATTTTTTTATAATATTTTTGCAATCTTTATTATCAAATTTATTGCCAAAGGATCGTCCTTGTTTTATACAAATTAAACACATGGGTTAAATATGTGCCTCTCACAAGGCAAATTAAAGGGACACTGTAGGCACCCAAACCACTTCAGCCGATTAAAATGGTCTGGGTGCCAACTCCCATCACCTGTAACCCTGAGCATGTAATTATTGCAGTTTTTATAAACCATTGCCACGCATGCGTTTTAGGTGTCCCCCACCAGGGAGGAGCGTGGGCAGAGCTGAGCCAGTGCCGAGGGACATCGGCGCTGGACCCAGGTAGTGACAGAAGGGGTTATTAACCTTTTTTGCACCACAGGGGTGGGCCTTGACAGAAGGGGAAGCTACAGTGCCAGGAAAACTAGTTTGTTTTCCTGGCACTATAGTTTCCCTTTAACGGTTTGCAATATCTTTTGACAATTTTCCTTTCCTAATATTGTTATTTCATTCATGTATATTTATGGTTTTGTTTATTCTACTAGGATAAAAAAAAATATTTTCTATATTCATCTTCCCATTTAGACGTTTGCAGTTCTATTTTTAATGTATGGTGCAGCTGACTTGTTTGACATCACTGAGTTTGAAAAGTACCTAACAAGTCAGGCCTTCTTTAAAATAGCATTGATGAGGCTCATGTAATTTTTTTTGTAATTCATTTGTTTCAAACAACACCGTGTTATAGTTAGTTAGTCAAGTATTCCCTTCTGTGAATGATTTCAAGAAAACATCTTTTTTTATTATTACCAGATTTAAATGGAGATATTGAATTGGGGCTTTTCTCCATTATATTATTATTATTTATATAGCACCAACTTATTCCGCGGCGCTTTACAATATTAGAAAGGTGGGAAATGTAATAATAAATGAGACAAACACAAAATGTTACAAGATCAATAGTTTGTTTGTAAACATTTTTTGTCAGGTTCATAAACTTGTTTTAATTAGTTGAACTTCTTGTATAATAAACATCTGCTCACTGCACATTTAACCCCTTAAGACCGCAGGACGTTCTATGCCGTCCTTATTTTGGTGGCTCTAAACGCCGCAGGACGGCATAGAACGTCCTGCGATCTTTTGTACTTACCCGGTCGCCGGCGATCCCACGCCGGCGATCGCGGTATGGGGGACTTACCTGGGAGCCCAGGGAGTCCCCCTCTGTCCTCTTCGGCCCTCCAGGGCCATGTGATCGCGAGGACCCTGCGATCACATGGATGGCATAGCCGTCTGTGGCGGAACCAACCTCGCCACTGTGAACTGGAGAAGCCTGGTTGCTAGCCTCCTGCCCTGAGACTATGGCCCTGGGGTGTATTAACCCTTCAAGAAGTATATTTGGGCACAATGGATTTTTGTATGCTGTTCCTGGCCCTTTAAATACTTGGGAGCAGTATTACAACGTTTAAACTAGCACTTCGAATGCTGTCAAAGTGCCGAAGCCGTCGAAGTGGCCGCCATTACAGTCGAACACGTGGCGGCGGCCATTTTAATCCAGTCGCACGCGGTGAGCTGTACCTTCCCCTACCCTTTGACACTGCGGCTGGAGACTAAGTCCCGTTCGAAGATTCGAACACACGTTCGAACGGGACTTTGTCATTTCTGGGTGTAAAACAGACCTCTGGTAGACACTATAACACCACGGAAACAACCCCGGTTTCACTTCGACACTTCGACAAAAGTCGAAGTGAGTTCAACGATTCGAACGCCATCTTCAGATGGGACTTTGTCATTTTCAGGGCAGAAATAGACCGACCGCACAGCCTGAATCTGTGGAACTGTTTTTGGGCATGCAAACAGGCGTGCGGTCGGTCCAAAGAGACTTTTTAATATCTCCGGAACCACTGGACGGATTCTCACGAATTTTGAATATGTTGTTCCACAATTTATGTTGTTCATAAGAATGCAAGTTCTGTTCATGTACCATGTAAAATGGGGAAGTTATGAAAATGCATAAAAAAAATATAAGTTTTAGCTTGGACATAATTGAGTAGATACGGTAAGAAACTCAATTATCTCCCAAGCAGAGGAGAGGGAATATGTGGGTTGTAACCACTGTTTGATTGGTTAATGCTTAATTGCCTGTGGGCGTCTCCCTTGCAGGGGAGCACTGCATAAAAGCAGAATCCATGTCATTAAACATCAGACTTCTTCTTGACCCTCAATACGTAGCCTTGTCCCGTTATTGGAGGGAACAGCTATATCACATTGGGGATTGCTATGCGCTGCATACTCCCTTGAGCTTTAATCACTTGTTCTTGTTCCTGATACCCTCTCCTTGGAGGAGAGGTCTTTCCCACACGGTCCTGAATACTGGAGGTTCATTCAGGCTGGAAGGAAGACGGCGCGGCTCCAGTTAAGCTACGGCGGGTGTGGAGTCTGCGGTGGTTCTGGTGTCGTCTGCAGTGCTGGGAGTCCTCAGGAAGCACTAGGAGCATCCGTCAGCGGAAGGCGTCCGTTACACCGTCCATGTCAATGCCAGCAGGGGGAGTGCCTGTAATGATGTTAAAAATTTTAAAACAGTGTAAAAATAAGATTATATATACTTAGATCATATATATATTTATTATATATATGATCTAAGTATATATATACACACATATACACATATACACATAAACATACATACACTGTCTGTGTATTTTAATATTAACATATACATAATTATATATATATATATTATCAAAATACACGTACAATGATATTGATTAAATATATATATATATATATATATATAATTTTCATTATATATATTTATATATAATACAAAATAAATAAATATGTAAAAAAATAAAATAAAAAAAAATAAAAAAATAATAGATAAAAAATATATAAACATGCGTAATTTCGTTCTAACTGTATTTTAAAATTAATATATATATATATATATATATATATTTATATCAAAATACATGTAGAACGAAATAATATATATATATCTATATACATAAGTATATATGTATATATCACTATATATACCTATATATAAATAAAAATAATAAAAAAAATATATACATATATATATATATATACACACACACACACACATATATATATATATATATATAATAATTCTACATATATATTTATGTAATTATTTTACATAATTAGGTCATTTTATTAATTACAATTTGCAGGACCTGCCTGACAACCCAGGCCGAAAGGTCAGGGAATTAAATTTGCTAGCACTATATTTAACCCTTTCCAAGACACCATAAAACCTGTACATGGGGGGTACTGTTTTACTCAGAAGACTTCGCTGAACACAAATATTAGTGTTTCAAAACAGTAAAATATATTACAACGACGATATCGTCAGTGACAGTGACATTTTTTGCATTTTTCACACACAAATGGCACTTACACTGACAATATAATTGTTGTAATACGTTTTACTGTTTTGAAACACTAATATTTGTGTTCAGCGAAGTCTCCTGAGTATAACAGTACCCCTCATGTACAGGTTTTATGGTGTTTTCAAAAGTTACAGAGTCAAATATAAGGTTTGCGTTTCAGTTTTTTCACATTAAAATTCGCCAGGTTGCCTTTGAGACCGTATGGTAGCCCAGGAATGAAAATTATCCCCATGATGGCATACCATTTGCAATAGTAGACAACCCAGGGTATTGCAAATAGGGTATGTTCAGTTTTTTTTAGTAGCCACTTAGTCACAAACACTGGCCAAAATTTGCATTCAAATTAGTTTTTTGCATTTTCAAATATTAACACTAACTTTGGCCAGTGTTTGTGACCAAGTGGCTACTAAAAAAGACTGGACATACTCCATTTGCAATACCTTGGGTTGTCTACTTTTGCAAATGTTATGCCATCATGGGGGTAATTCTTATTCCTGGGCTACCATATGGTCTCAAAGGCAACGTAACCAATCTGGCGAATTTCAATGTGAAAAAAACTGAAATATGTAACACGCTATATTTGACCCTGTAACTTCCCAAAACACCATAAAACCTGTAGATAGGGGGTACTGTTTTACACGTGAGACATAGCTGAATACAAATATGTGTATTGTATTGCAGTAAAAGCAAACAGTGTTTTGACATGCACAGTTAAAATGTCACATAGAACTAAAACAATTTAAAAAATTCTTATTTTCTCCCATTTTTTATATTTTTTTCATATTAAATTATGTTCCATACCTAAATATTTGATGTTAAACGAAAGCCCTGTTTCCCCTGAATAAAATGATATATAATAAGTGTGGGTGCATTTAATATGAAAGAGGTGAATTATGGTTGGACAGACATATAGCGCAAATGCCAGGTTTTGTTTACGGGTTTTTTTTTGGATCACAACTTGTACATTTGGCTGCGGTCTTAAGGGGTTAAACAAGATGCTGCATGCACAGTACAACTGTATATCCGGGCCATTAACATATGGAGTTATTGACAAATTGTATTTATATTCAGAAGAGCTTGGTGGTTCTCGGTTGCAGGGAGATGGTCTATTGCGTGAAGAGGAAATTGGTTGCAGTGAACAGGGGAAATAAACATAATAGGCTTAGGCCTAAGGTAGCCTGCATCACTGACAAGCAACTCCAATACATTTGGTTAAAGAGACACCAGGAATTCAAAGTAATGAGTTCACAACTGTTTCCTCTTTAATAAAAGTAACTGCAGGGGGAAGCATAGATAATCTATTATCTCCCCATTTTTGCCAATATGATCCATATAAAATAATACTGAGATGTTTATTTGAAGACTGCCTTCATTGTTCATGCTAGTAAAAAAACAAAGAGTGCTTGGAGTTTCCTGAATAAATATTGTAGAGTTTCAGAAACATAGAATGTGACGCCAGATAAGAACCATTCGGCCCATCTAGTCTGCCCAATATTTCAAAATACTTTTAATTAGTCCCAGGCCTTATCTGAAGTCTAGGATAGCCATATGCCTATCCCACGCATGCTTAAACTCCCTCACTGTGTTAACCTCTACCACTTCAGCTGGAAGGCTATTCCATGCATCCACTACCCTCTCAGTAGAGTAATACTTCCTGAAGTTATTTTTAAACCTTTGCCGCTCTAATGTAAGACTATGTCCTCTTGTTGTGGTAGTTCTCCTTCTTTTAAATATAGCCTCCTCCTTTACTGTGTTGATTCCGTTTATGTATTTAAATGTTTCTATCATATCCCCCCTGTCTCGTCTTTCCTCCAAGCTATACATGTTAAGTTCTTTTAACCTTTCCTGGCAAGTTTTATCCTGCAATCCATGAACCAGTTTAGTAGCCCTTCTCTGAACTCTCTCCAAAGTATCAATATCCTTCTGGAGATATGGTCTCCAGTACTGCGTACAATACTCCAAGTGAGGTCTCACCAGTGTTCTGTACAATGGCATGAGCACTTCTCTCTTTCTACTGTCAATGCCTCTCCCTATACAACCAATCATTCTGCTAGCATTTCCAGCTGCTCTATTACATTGTCTCCCTACCTTTAAGTCATCTGAAATAATTACTCCAAAATCTCCCTTTCCTCAGATGTTGAGGTTAGTAGGGTATCAAATATCCTATACTCTGCCCTTGGGTTTTTACGTCCAAGGTGCATTATCTTGCACTTATCCACATTAAATGTCAGTTGCCACAGCTCTGACCATTTTTCTAATTTTTCTAAATCATTTTCCATTTGGCTTATGCTTCCTGGAACATCAACACTGTTACATATCTTAGTATCATCAGCAAAAAGACATACCTTACCATCAAGACCTGCTGCAATATCACTAATAGAAATATTAAAGAGAATGGGTACAAGTACAGATACCTGAGGTACCCCACTGGTAACTAGACCATGCTTCGAATATACTCCGTTGACTACAACCCTCTGTTGCCTGTCATTTAGCCACTGCCTTACCCATTCAACAATATCAGAATCCAAACTTAAAGACTGCAGTGTATTGATAAGCCTTATATGTGGAACAGTGTCAAAAGCCTTACTGAAATCTAGGTAAGCAATGTCTACTACACCACCCTGATTATTTTAGTTACCCAATCAAAAAAATCAATTAGATTAGTTTGGCATGATCTCCCTGAAGTAAACATATGTTGTCTCTGATCTTGAAATCCATGTGATTTTAGATGTTCAACAATCCTATCCTTTAACATGGTTTCCATCACTTTTCCCACTACTGAAGTAAGGCTTACTGGCCTATAGTTGCCCGACTCCTCCCTACTACCTTTCTTGTGAATGGGTACAACATTCGCTGATTTCCAATCTTCTGGGACTACTCCTGTTAACAATGATTTGCTAAATAAATCCATTAATAGTTTTGCTAGTACACCACTAAGTTATTTTAATAACTTTGGGTGTATTGCATCAGGCCCCGTCGACTTTGGGTGTATTGCATCAGGCCCCGTCGACTTTGGGTGTATTGCATCAGGCCCCATTGAGTAAGTTTGTATTGATCTACCAAATTGCAGAGAATGTGTGTTTTCGTGAGAGAGCTTGACATTCTGTGGCTGACACTAATATGACCCAGTAGATGAGTATGGAATGATTAAACCATTATACAGGATGCTTTGCTTCCCTGTAAAGCCATTCTGTATCTCACTGGTTTTTCTTGTTGCCATTAAAAATCACAGATACCCAGTTAAGAAGTCAGGGATTCTATTTGCACGATCAAAATCCAACTGTTGACTGAAATTGAGATGGGTGGATCAACATCACCCTGCACCATTCTGGAATACAGTGCTCACGATGCTTAGCCATCAGGTTACTGTAATATGAGCTGTGTGTGCTGTATAAAACTTCCAGCTATAAAAAAATTGGTGAAAGTAAAACCTCTATATGCTCTCAACAACTATGTAGGAAATGGATTTTAATGCTCACTTTTTCAGATGATCAAGGTATCATAGGGGAATGGCGGCAAGATGTTGCCACAGGAAAGGAGAAGAAATTTGAGAAAGTGCTCTTAAGTAACAAGTGTAATTGAAATATGCTAATAATAGAGGTGATAAAGGCAACAATTTGTCAACTCCCAACCACATGATAGGGCCAACATTCTAATACAGATAAAAAAAAAAAAAAAAGATACAGATAAAACAATAAAATGTATGGGCATGCCTCAAATGTATAAAAGTTTACAAAAGGCAGAGCTTCACTGTAAACATTTGTCCAGTTCTTGGAGCAGTCGTAAGTAAAGTTTGTTGGTATCAGCCATCATCTCACTCACTGCGAGACATAGTCTATGCAACCTCTTGCAGATTCCTCCATGGATCTTAGTACCGGTATTTTACTCTGCAGTAGTGGCACCTACAGATTACTTTGCAAAGTATGCAACAAACTTGCAAATTACAGATCTGCTATAATTAATAGTTTAGAGGGATAATAGATCCACTATAAAAGTATTTTATTTATAAACCCATTTAAGTAATTACGTTTTTTTTATTTTTTATTTCCAAGCCTTGGTATAATATGACACATGGAATTATGGTATAACTTCAGGGAATGATGGAGATTGATTATACAATATGATTTGTAAAACATGCTTGCCATGCAGCTAATGTTAGATAAAGAAAAGAAGGAGAAGGCAAAGATCAATTGGAAATAAATAATTTTAAATCCATTAGAAAAAAAACACCTTTTTTTCAGACATTTTTCTCAAATATCACAGGGTGGTTTGTGAAACATATGCTGGGCTGAAAGGTCGTGCTCTTTCAGGGACCAGGTCATAACATTGGCTCCATTTTATTCCAATACTGAAAGACTTTAACGGACAGATGTCACTAACTATGCAGCCCTGGGAGAGTAGACTTGAACTCATGTAAGAAACATATCTAGTAATAGAAAAAAGGGGTATAGGGGCTCAGGGGTATACAACTCAAAATAGCTCGCCAGGCTGGGGATATCCAAGATAAAAATGTTGGGAAGAAACTTTATTAGGATACATAAAATTAATAGCAATGAAAATAACATAGAGATCTTCAAATGCTAGTGGATATGCCCCGAAAAGGAAATCCAAAATAGAACCTACTAACCTCACAGTAGACTAAACCAGAGGGGAGGCAAAGAACAATGGATACATATTGCAGCTAATACTAGTGAAGACTATGGCAACCTACATGTACCCAAAGGTAGAGAATATTTCTAGATATCCTACAGGTGAAATAAAATAGCTAGTAACCATAATCCCTGCGACTACCTCGGTACACCATAAAACAGAGAATGTGCCTACATACCATAAAAAGGCAGATAGAGAGTCCGTGAAGAAAATGTATTAACAGGGGAAAAAGAGTATTAGCAACAGATCATATAGCTCATAATGTATTACTGAGTAGCCCATTCACATGAGGCAATACAGTGATTAAACTAAAAGAAACAAAAAGACAATGATAAGTGCTCTCCATAATGCGTGAAATGTGAGGGAGTGAGAATGAACACACACCTGACGTGTGTTTTGGTGCTATGATCGGCACCTTCGTCAAAGGCAAATGCAGATAACTAACCCTCAGTCAGAATTTTAAACATCCCGTTGTACTAGCTCCTACAATTAAACAGAATGGTCATTTAGCAAGTGAGGGTGTGAGGCCACTCCCCATCCAATCAAGGGAAAGCTTATCCTAGTATATGCCTCATGGTTAGCAAACTGGTCAAGGAGTGGAGGGGTTGTGGGAGGTACGCTAATCAGCATCTCCTCTCCTGAATTGAATCAATGCATCTCTATGGGGAGTGTTCAGCGTCTCCATGCAGAGCGTGGAGACACTTAACATAGGTACTGTGCAGTGCTGAGTGAGGAAGCACCTCTAGTGGCTGTCTTAGTGACTAGGAGGTATTACTAGGCAGTAATGTAAACACAGCTTTTTCTCTGAAGCTATTTTTCTCACTAAGTTATTGATGTACTGGTGACTATTTTGTCCCTTTAATGTTCGATCTATATGCAACAAGTGTGTGTCATATTTTACCTGTGTCTGTGTGTGTACAGACACACACACACACAACAAAACAAACTATGTCTTTCATAAGTACTTTTCTCTATTAAAAGGTGCCATGGAAATAAAATATTTTGGGATTATGAATAGACAAACTTTTATTTTATACAGTTACATGGATTACTAGATTTGCGATACTAAAACGTATTGTCCTCTGTAACAAGATAGGTCAGCCTGGGTCAAAGAAGTGTTTTTTCGCTGTTTATCATAAGGTCACATCTAAATACAATTGCACACATACAAATAGCCCTTGGGTGCCAGACATGTATTGGAAAGGCTTACAGGTTAAGGAAAATTGTATTTATCACTTCAAAAATCAAAGTTAACCTTTTGAGTGCTCTTTGAAATTAACCGTGAATATGTATTGCTTGCAGTAACAGTTTGGTCTGGATCACAGCCAGGGCCCCTCTGGTAGATATTTGGCCACATACATCAAGTGACATCACAATGTGACACTAGTAACACTATGCTGTACAGTTGTATAGGTGTAAATGATGCAAATAGGTGTAAGTTGTACTTGGATCTATTGAAGCATAAATCTCAAGTTATTAAATTGGAATTTATATTTAGTAAGTCATTATAATTATGCTTCTGGTTTCATTCATATATATGAAAGCCATTGCATTTCCTTTATTAATATAGTGGTCTGTGAAGAAACATCTCTGTATCTGAAAAGTTGTATAGCTCTGTTTTCTGCCGTCCATATATATATATATATATATATATATATTTTTTTTTAATTCTGTTTAAAGCAACATATCAAAGGAAACATCTGGGATTCTGAATGTAGGATGCCAGCTTAAAGCACATATGCCGTTAAATGTTCAATTATCGTGTTTTAAAAGTTTATTCAATTTTTTTGAAATTACACATTCAGTGAAATTTATTGATCTTTCGTTTTGAAACAATGTATATATATATATTTTATTTTTTTTGAGAAACACTCACTTTTCTGTCTGACTGAGCATCAATGTTGGGTCAGACTCTATTGCTATCTGTCCAACGACTGCTCAGCCTAACTTATTTTGCTGTGATTGACTGTGTGCTTTTTGTGAAAACGCAGCAGCAGCACTCGAGTTGAGCAGCCTGATTTGGTATAAGGAAGACAAAGTTCTATAATTCCAGAACATGTAATAGCGATGATGACGATTAGTATTATGTTCTGCAGCGCTTTGCAATCATAGAATGGGGATAGGCTTGCCATCTATGAGATGAGAACAGAACAAAGACAATACAAGTAACTATAAGCAGGTAGAGATCCAAAATAAGCAATAAAAGGATTTAACTCCAATCAATGTACACTGGGTAAGAATATCGTTTGACTTTGCACTGCCCCAAGTATGAAGCCAGCAGGACCCTGGGACCACCATGGATCATACCCCCACTAGACTACGAGGCAATATAACACCTGCAAAGGGTAGTATAATCACTGGTGGTTTAGTGGTGGTATTTTACATATCATGCTCACATACAACCCTTACACACAATTACACTTAGGCCTCCCTACCATCAATCAGTCTTAGCCAAATACACCAATGTGTGCATATTACTTTATTTTCTGTCATGAGTGTACACTGTTGGGCCTTGTGCCATTTGCAGAAAATATGGTGTAATTAGGTAGATTTCTATGGATGGTCATGCAAATACATAAAATGGATCAGAGATAACCCCAGTAAGAAGCACTCTAAAATATGATGTGCCCTGTGCAATTTAGTGTTACAAAAGAAAATGAATTGTAAAAAATTATATTAAAGTCCTGAATTATTGCCCAGGTTTATGGGCAATATGCTTTAGAACAAATATAAAGGTCAACCAAAAAAGTGTCTTATACTTTCCAAATGTGTTTCCTAACCACAGAGCAGCTAATCAAAGTCATGACGAAGGTTTGCTTAATATTCGTCTAATAAGACCTAGTTCTTTCATACAATCAAACGTTGTACAGTGGTAACGGTCCGTTTTGGATTCCTTCTAATTACTCCTTAAGATGAATGTTTCTGGGAAGTTTGATTCATTACTCATTACAGCCTTGCCATGTTAACTCTTTCAAGAGACTAATGGGAAAAGTTAGTAACCATTACCCTATCCCCACCCCTCCTCCCCAGGGCAGAAAATTTTAATCAACAACTCTCCCACACTCTGAAGAAAGACTTTATGTGATTGGAACAAATCCAGAGTTGTGTGTAATGCCTATGTATTTTAATGCACCCACATGTTTCCCAATATTATTAAATAGGATCATAAAATATATTTGGGAAGCATAAAATATTGACCATGGGAAAAGAAAGTCTAATTGTCAGCAAACCAGAAAACAGAAACATCTTGTCTAATATATTGATGATAATGACATTGTAAAAATGAATACAATTGTGTGCAATGATTTGTCTGGAACTAAGGTTGATAATACTTCCTTAACTTGTTTTTCAAGCCAAAATCAATTATATAAGGCCAAAATCAATTGTAATCAATTATATAAGGCCACAATAATCTATATAAATATTTATTGAGTTATTTAGTCATTCCTTTTTTATTTATTTTTACACTGACAGTTGTGATTTCTTTAGGCTATTGCATAAAGCAAATACCGGTAATTGCTTAGTGCAAAATCTACAAAGAATTTAGTCAAGAGTTAGTTTAGATTTAGTCAAGAGCATAGTGCTTAAAGGTACACACACATATCTGTATACCTTACACCAGCGTTTCCCAGCCAAAATTTTTAAAAACAAAATGGCCGCGGGCACGCGAGGGAGCAGTGATCTCGCGCGCACAGGAGTGGAGCCGGAATATGACGTTGCTCCGGCATCACTAAGAATGGGAGCGGAGCAGGGAGATCACTGCTCCATCGCCGCCTGCACGCCAGCCGCTCAGCAGCCCTACTGGACCCCAGGCTGCTGGTTTTTTCATAACGTTAGTTAATGTTTGAGGCTCTAGCTCTCGAATTTCTGCACAGATATTCTTTTTGAGCTGCTCAAGTGTACACATTTTTTTTTTTACGTACACCTGCTACTTCAGATATCCCCACAGGAATAAATTGGGAGCGAAAAAGGTGAACGTGGTGGCCAATTAATCCGGGAATTTCTTTAAATTATCTGCTCGCCGAACAGTTGTCCATTGTTCCTGGCTGTATTGGTAGTAGCCTCATGAACCACTCATTGAAACCACACTTTTCTTTTTTGCATCAGAATTATAGACTTGCCATTTTACACAATTTTTACTCATTGTTCCTTCATGAAATTATCATGATTATGATGAATCCCCCAAGACTCTGTTATAATAAGTATCTGCAACAAAAAAAGTAACTACTAACAGATAAGTTATTTACCAGTCAAATCCTACTCTGAATTTTGACCCACCCTGTATATGCACTTTGTATATTGTGGGTTTGCTTGACAAAGACCTCTGATATGGGTCGAAACGTTGCTTGTTCCTGAGTTACACTTTACTTCATTACATCTGCTTTGGAATAACCCCTGAGTGCCTAGATATTTTTCTTTGTTGGATTGTTGCATGAAAGATGTGCTAAACTCCTTCAGCTAAACACCTTGTGGTTAATATGTGGATGAGTGTGTTTCCAATGCTATTTTGAGAATTAGAACTAGGCCAATCAAATCCATGTATCAAAATTCTAACTGTAAAAACTGAAATGGTCAGGTCTTTTTTTTTTATAAGAGTAATGCACATCAGGTTTGTGAACCACAAAGCATATATTATGTAAACATCATTTGTTATTTTTTTGCATTCTTCTGTAATTTTTCTATACTAAATGAGAATCTATATATGCACATGTCACATCAAATTGAAACCATTTAACGGTATATAATATGTGTTGGTGCAATAAATGCAAAAGATTGAAATTCCGGTTGAACACAAACATAGCAAAAATGCCAAAATTGCTTATCATTCTTCTTGCAGATGTGGAGATTATGTCTAGCATGCTGAAACACTGGATCATGTAAACAGCAAAGCATTACCTTAATTTAGCCCAATTTCACAGGCATCCTTTTAAAATTTCTCTGTCAAAATTGTGTTTAAAGTAACATGCTTCATTACAAAGAATTTGTAATTTCCTTTGAATTATTAGAATAGTAGCATTAATAGGGCACAGTCGTAATGCTTGCAACCGTACATAAGTACCTTGACCCTGCTAGTTAACGTTTTGGCATGGACATGCCTGTTTTGGCATGGACCAAGTGTCCTACGGCAGTCAGGAACTTGTGATTTTGAATAATGGGTTGAATGGGGAGATTAGACGAACTCCCAGTACGACCAAATATTTGCTTTAGTGTGCTGATCAAGTGGATAGAACCAACAAAAGTTGCTCCACTGTTCCATGGCATAAAAGGGCCCAAAACTTCTAATTTGTAGTGTGAGCTTCTACTTCCAGGACTTGGTATATGTTTCAATACTGGATCTGTGCATGGACAGAGGCAAGGGTAGTATCATTCATATCAACTTCCCATTAAAGGACACAGAGCAATTGTTATGCACAAGAAAAAGAGTCTGAGCAGGGAGGCAGCAGTATCATGGCCGTCATAATTACAATAGATGTGTAATGGAAAGCACAAAGATGATGGTCAGAAGAAGACACCCTGGATGAGAGGAATAGACACAAGTGCAGGGTGTTAATAGGATTGCTGCACTGTAGTATGTAGAAATGTATTGAAGAATCATGCAGAATGTGAATGCTACATGTTGCAGACAAAAGAATGGCACAGAGAGGGAGAGAGATGCATAAAACAATATGTAGAAGGGCACTTGAGTGTTAGAGAGGGACACACATCGGGGCACATTCCTTTTCTTAAAGGAGCACTATAGGGTCAGGAATATAAACATGTATTCCTGACGCTATAGTGTTAAAACCACCATCTAGCCCCCCTGCCCCCTCTTGCCTCCCTAAATATAGTAAACTCTTACTTGTATTCAAGTCTGAAGCTGCTGGCTCTGCCTGTGAACTGCCTCTGACCTGCTCCCGTCTGCTGACTTCATCAGAAGTTGTGGTCTGAGCCAATTACAATGCATCCCTATAGAATTGACTGAGACTGTCAAGGAGGCAGACCAGGGGCAGAGCCAACAGAAGCCAAACACAGCCCTGGTCAATCAGCATCTCCTCATAGAGATTCATTTAATCAATGCATCTCTTTGAGGAAAGGTCAGTTTCAGCATGCAGAGAGGGGTTGGGGAGGTGGGGGGGAGGAGACAATGAATGTCAGTGCTGCTTACTCTGCAGCACTGCCCAAGGAAGCAGCTTGAGCAGCCATCTGATGAGTGGTCAGTGGAGACCAACAGTGTTTATAGCAAAAGCCTGACAGGAATGACTCTACTTACCAGAACAAATGCAATAAGCTGTAGTTGTTCTGGCGACTATAGTGTCCCTTTAACATTGTATTCTTTGTTAAAAAGAAAAAAAAAAGGGCTAGTAATCCAAGGGTCTGTATTATTTTGGCACAGCACTAAAAAGGTTGCCTTCTTTAAGTGTGGGGGTACGCCTGTTTAACCTGTAACTCCTGTGGAGTGTATACTAACAGAACCTTGATGTTTGAGATGTTGTGGACTGTAATCCCAATCACTCTGAGCTAGAAATGTTATGACTTAGATTGATGAGAGTATCCCCTAATTAACATGGCTAGTCCCCAAAACTCAAAATGACACTACAGGAACCCAAAACAATTTGCTACAATTTTTTCTTACACAGTTTGACCTCAATTTATGCTGTATTTTTCTCCTTATTCAAATATTTCTGGAGATCAACACCACACTTCCCCTTTTCACAAAACATATATCTGATTGCCCCATAGCTAATCACTGTCGTCATATTATCTACCATTTTAAAGTGCTAATGGGGAAGGGTATCAGATAATAGTAGGTCAGTGATTAGATTGGACGGACTGTTTATGCACACTGATGTTTTCTGAAATTAGGAGAGATTGTGCAGGGTGGGTAGTTATGCTGCAGAAATTTGTAAAGCTATATATATATATATACCTACAAAATGTAATAGGGAACTGGGCACAATGACCATGCACTCAGTCTGCTGGAGGGAGCACCTCTCAGTCAACCTGGCCACCTTCTTACGGGACAGGTCCGCCCCCTTGACAGATAGGGGCCAACCCCCTTGATGGGCAAACCCACCCCCTGCACGCCTGCTCTCTTCCCTGCCATCTCTGTCCTGGACGGTGGGCAGAGTATGTTGGCAGCTATGTAACAAATACTAAATGAATATGAGAGTAAAACCTATCAAATGCACTTAATCAGCACTTAGCTTGCTGAAGTGCTTTCATTGTATAAAAAGTGCAAATTTCTGTAGACATTTACACTTTTATAATTAACCTTCATACATCCCCACTGGCTGTCAAACAGACATGTCGTGTTACTTCCTGGTTTGGCTAGCTCAGTGGAGCTAAACTCAAGAGGCAGCAATTGCTCAGAACACCTGTGTTGTTAAGACTTCTCATTGAGCTGCAGTTGTAAGTCTGTGATTGGACAGCCACAGAACTTCTGGGCTGGGCTAGATGGGGAAGGCTTGCAAAACTTGAAGACAAGACAACTGAAGCTTTTGCAAGCTGTTTTAAGATATACCAACAATAAAATGCATCATTAAATGCAACCATACATATGTGATCATATATTTACTAAATATTAATTTGATTTTGTATGTGAGTAGTGGAATGTCCATTTAAGTTGTGCTGATGCCCACAGTGTCCCTTTAAATGTAGCCACTGTGTTAGGAATGGTCCTACACTCATGTACCCCCTAACCTGCCATGGACAAAGCACACTCTAAGAAATGCCTATGTAATGCTGCAGCACAATACAGATTTAATAAATAAAGCTATTTTGACAGCACTATTCTAAACAGATACCATGACAGAGACCTGATTTTTTTATACAGAGAATTAAGTAGAACACAATTGACATAGAACATATTTCCAATTAGGCGTCTTTGGCCTAAAACCTCAAATTCATGTTGAATTCCCAACAATTTACACAGAAATAAGACATGCGTTGAAACCCACTCTGCTCTTGGGCGGCAGGAATGACTATAGTATTCATCAGCTCAAATTCATTTAACAAAACCTTTTTTGGTTTAATTCATACTTTAGTGAATAGCCCTCTTTATGAAGCACCTATCTGGTGTTCTTCTGTAGAGGAGCCTGTAGATACTGTTCCTGCTTGGGGATTATGTAATACTGTGTATAGGAAACAGTAAATGGCATTAGGGCACCATGTCGTTGGTGGAGAGAGCATGATATATTTTGTCTTGCAATTTGTAAGTGCGTATCTGTTTGTTCAATCCGTTTGTAGCAGAAAGATCAGCATGTGACTATTCAGCTAGCATTGGCACACAATTCCCAATACATTAAGCCAGCCATTAGCAGGATGTTACTCAAAACACGCTGCTGCAGATATCCATGTTAACATTATTTGTGAGTGTGATGGTCCTTTTAATAGTTTTATTTACTGATTGTGATTCTCATTGTGTTCATCATTTAGCCCCTCTTTGCAGTTGGTTTCAGAGTAGGAAATGATAAATGACTTTGTAAGGATATCACTCCTGGCAGCCTAGTTACACTCCTTCCTCTGCAGGACTTTAGCACATCAGCAGTAATGCAGCAAGTCTCCCTCACTGTGATCATCAGATTGCACACGATTAGTCCTGATGAGTGATCAGGGATTTGCTGTTTTTGTCTTAGATAAGACCTAGGTTTCCTAGATTGTCACTAGAAGACAATGCAACCAGTCTTTGCTTAATGAAGTTTGCCTAGACCTAGAGAGCTCAGGGCATGTTTTCCCTTTCCTTTAATGTGTCTGAATTTTGTCATTTCAGTTCTTGTAATGGGAGGTCCTTCCTTGCGTCACACACCTTTTACAAGCAACAGTGCTTTTTCTGTTCTCTGCTCTGCCTCCTCCCCAAAGCTGAAATAAATCAAAGTTGGTTGAGACTCAGTCGTAATAAATCAAGACCTGTCCAAAACTGGAGCCTGCTCAGTCAAAATGTCATTGCTTGGCTTTCACTGAGGATTAATTAAAGGCCTGATATAAACTACAGATGTGCTTCAGGAGAGTAGCAGGCTGCCTTGTTCAGGCAATACAGCTTACCGACTCCCTAAGCAAGTGCCCACCCAGGAACATGGAGGCGGTCGTGGGGAGGGGGGATGTGTTCACATCTATTCCCAATGTGTTTTATGGAGTCTACCTCTCAGGAAACTAGACGCATTCTGTACCATGCAACATTAAAAGCAGACTAAAAACTAAGAAATAATTAAAGTAATTGAGTTTGCTAATTCCTGCTTGATTATAATTGTTTAAATGGCAATTTGTCAGGCAGGCACAAAAATGTGGCACTACCGCTGCAATTTTCTTTGTCAGATCCCAGATGTGTTTTAATGCCAGTATCTCACTATTTTTATATAAAATAATATTTTTATAAAACGTCACACAACTGTCAAACGTCACAAAGTTAAAAGAGCAGGAGTTTGAGAAATTTGTCCCTAACCTGATAAGTATGCACTATTATGAGATCAATTTTTTTTTTCCTTTTCGTAGTCCTGAACAAGTTAAAAAAAAAAAAACACACCAAGTGATAGACCTAAACCTATAACTTATTCGTAATAGACAGCAGTAGCACTGGAAACTTGCAACAGGTTCGGATTCTGGAAATACTGTTATTTTACTTTATATTAAATGCCAAAGTTGATATTGAAACAATCATTTCATTTACATTAGAGTTTTTATTGGTCCAAAAAATTCCACTGTGCTGTACAATGAGCCAGTGGAAAGTACAACTTATTACAAATACAATTACTTCTACAGGAACAAGTTTTGTACACTCATTTAATGACAGAGTTAACAGAGGAATCTAATGTGTCTCAGTAGCATAGCAAATCCTAAAACGATCAAATATAATTTATTTAACATACCCTGATCCATGGCTCTTTACATTTTTATAGATCTTTATAGATTAGCCAATAACAAATTCATTAATGAGCACGTGTTAGTGGTCAGACTGGTGGGTACATTGTGAAAGAAGGTAGTGAGACCAGATGAGTTGGCATGAACGTATGGTGATGAGACGGTCACATTAGGTCAGGAAGGAGGTTGAGATATAGAGAGTCAATTTAGGTTTTGTTTTTTGTTTTAAAGAGACATGTGGCAGTGACATATAAACACAGAGCCACGTAAATCAATAAAAAGCCAAACAATAACATGTAATGTGTATTATATGTAATTGGTGTAGGAAAATAAAACAATACAACAGGCAGAATAATTGATTGGCATAAAGATATAGCAAAGTGGTTTCATTATTCAGGAAGGTTTGACCTACTTGGTCACCTAGCTAACAATGAAATCTAATGCTACACATACAATTTGAAAGTGGCACGATAGAGTCAAGTTTCTCCTGGCTGCTATTTGGTGTCTGATGAAGTTTTAAGATGGTGGGGTGCCAGACTCCTCCCCCAGAATTTTACTCATCCCTAGACAGTACAGAGATGCACATACAATAAAACAAGCTGGGCACAGCATAAATATATCTATAAAATACATAGAGTTAAGCACAATACAGAGATAACCATACCACACAGAGCTGAGACAAAATTGGCACAATACAAAGATAACCTATAAAATACACAGAGCTCGGCAGACCACAGAGATACCCATACAACAGGTAGAGCTGAGTGATATACAGAGAAATAACACAGAGCTCTGCACAATAAGGAGATACTCATAACTATTTTATACAGACAGGATCACTGTGATGAATTACACAGAGCTGCAATACAGACACTCCTCACTTACCAACTGGGTTCCGTTCCTACGGCCCGGACGTAGAATGAATTGGTCTGTAAGTGAGGAGTTAAGGGATTTCCTGCTCTGGTGCGCATGTCTGTGTTCAAGGACATTTTCCCAAACGTGTGTGTGTGTATTTATATATATATATATATATGTTTATTTTATTAAATGCTATATAAAATAGGTGTATTTAAAAGAGCATTCAATTTCATCTATGCATTGTGCTAGCAAAAATGCTACCAATTGTATAGATTTTAATATAATACTCTTTAGAAATATGGACCTTCTTTTACCTGTCAATAAAAAATCCTTAACCTTAGTCCTTTGTCAGGCGTAGATTTACTCACTCACTGTCACTTTATTACTCCCCCAGAATGTGTTTCTCACGCTTGCTGGTGGAGTATGGAATGCACTGACACCAATGTGCTGGCAAGTCAATTAATCAATTAATGTTAGCTAGTTCATATTGAGAATATTGTTGTCACTTGTGCACCTTGTCATATTGATTTGCATGAAAATATTTGGAGTAACTTTTTCACAAAGCTTGATGGGATATCACATTTTTAATTGTATAATTTATTTGCGCACCCATTTAATTATATTCTAATAAAATAAATGAGGCAGAGCTAATAACATCAGACAGAGGTGGAAACTGAGGTTGTAACACTCACATATCCTGCAGAATGGCAGCACTTGTGCATAAGTGAGATAGTGTGTGTGTGTGTGTGTATATAAATATATATATATATATATACACACTATGTGATGCAACGCATTATAAGTCATCATATTTTTTCTAGGTCTGCTTATTACTTCCAGTACAGTCCTGGGTCCAGGGATGGAAACAGGCTGCAGCTCAGCTCATCTACCTCTGGATTCTTTGAGAGAGTCCAGGGGTATATCACTCACAAGAGTTGCTTGGACCACTGCCACTTGCTTCTGCCCGATTCATCCTCCTGCTTCAATACCGAGCTCTCCCAATAATCCTCCGCAGGGCCGCCATCAGGGCATGACAACCATAACAGTTGTCATGGGCCCGGCCGTCCTGGGGGGCCCCGAGCCCCACATACTGCTGCAGTAAGTAATGGCTGAGCTGGGGAGTTAAACAATCTCCCCAGCCAGCCTGCACTCAGCAAGGGGCCTGCACAGCCGTCCGCGGGCCCCTGCTGCTACTAATCATGTCCTCCGTGCAGGGCACACTGAGGGACAGCTATAGGGCCCTCCCAAAGACCCCACTAGGCTGCCCCTCAGTGTGCCTGTCTCCAAACACAGCCTTACTGAGCTGCCTGTAACTGCTCAGGGCAGCTCCCTGCGGCTGGTACTGCAGGAAGTGACATCACCAGTCACAGTGCAGAGTGAGCTGTGCGGAGCTGCCCTGAGCAGACTTACAGGCAGCGTGTCAGCATTGTGAGGTTCCTTCAGAAGAGGACCACCAGAGAGGTAAGGTTTGGGAGGGTTTTCGGAGCCCCTACCCCCCCCCTCCCGCTCTCACTGCATCCCCTACCCCCCTGCTCCCACTGCATCCCCTACCCCCACTGCATCCCCTATCCCCATGCTCCCACTGCATCCCCTACCCCCACTGCATCCCCTACCCCCATGCTCCCACTGCATCCCCTACCCCCATGCTCCCACTGCATCCCCTACCCCCTGCTCCCACTGCATCCCCTACCCCCTGCTCCCACTGCACCCCCTACCCCCTGCTCCCACTGCAGCTCCTGCCCCCTGCACTGTTCACTAACACACTCTGCACTACATTCACTAAACACACTCTGCACTACACATACACTACATTCACTAAACACACTCTGCACTCACTACAAACACTACATTTACTAAACACACTCTGCACTACACACACACACTACATTCACTAAACACACTTTGCGCTACAGACACACACTACATTCACTAAACACACTTTGCACTACAGACACACACTACATTCACTATACACATTTTGCACTACACACACACTACATTCACGGAACACACTCTGCACTACTTTCACTATACACTCTCTGCACTCACTACAAACACTACATTAACTAAACACACTCTGCACTACACACGAACTACATTCACTAAACATACTTTGTACTACACACACACTACATTCACTAAACACACTTTGCACTACACACACTACATTCACTATACACACGTTTCACTCACTACAAACACACTGCATTCACTACAAACACACTACATTCACTATACACACTACATCCACTACAAACACACTACATTCATTACAAACACACTACATTCACTACAAACACACTACATCCACTACAAAAACACACACTCTGCATTCACTATACACACACCTGCATTCACTACACACACACTCTGCATCTAATGCATGCATACAAACATTACATACATTACACAAAACTTACACACTGCATCCACTATACACACTGCATCCATGACACACATACCACATCCACTATACACACACACACTTGTGGGCGGACTCGGGGCTGGCCCCGGGGGCCCAGATCTTAAGCTGTGTCAGGGGCCCTAAAATTTCTGATGGCAGCTCTGATCCTCCGCTAGCCTGCCCTCCTACCTGAGCCCTCCCTGATTTATGTTTGATGTGGAGGGGTTATGGGAAGAATCCAGCTCTACCACCAGGAATTCAAACACTTAGCCAGCCCTCGGTCACACATATATATCACACTCAGCCAACCCTGCATAACCAAACACTCAGCCAGTACACACATCCCACTCAGGTGTATTGCCTATGGAGAAGCAAGGAGGTTTGATGAGGGAGACCTTTTTTTATTCTTCCCCTGGTGCCCTGTGGATCCTAATTATTCCCCTGAGCAAAGTGATGGCTTCAGTTAAAAAAAATTGACTACTTTAGATTGCTATTCTAAAATTGTGGATGAGGAAACAAATGTGCCTAATTAGGAAATAAAATATAATAATATAGTATACCATCTAATCCACTTAAAGTGATTACATCAAAATACAAAGTGCTTAACATAAGCTCCTATTTATTTGGATCTGCTATTAATCATTAGGTGTTATCAATACAATGACAGAGAAAATCATCTGTAATGTCTGCATTATGCAAATATCTCTAGTGCAAAGAGATTAATATTATGTTTGAATGCCTTTTGCTACACACGACCTACTAAATATGGGCTGTTTATATGCATTATACATCCATTATCAGCATGATTTGGTATCCTTTATCTCTCCTTACTTAAGTATCTGCCTGTAGGAAGCATCCATAGTTATTTTGATTTGTGTTGTGAGATTAAACTAAATTCCCAACACATGTTTCTTGCTGTGTATTCGTAGCAGATGCAACTAGTAGAATTGTAATACTTGTTGCTGATAATATATGGCTTTAATATAGTGCAGGGATAAAATAAGGAGAATTGTAGCAGTCTTCACAGCATGACTATTTGTAGTAGCTGTGAAGGTGTGTTATATATAGGCAGTAAATTGATTATCCGTGACGCCATTGGTATGTTTTTATAGTGGCTCAGGACTAAAATCAGTCCTGCTTAAGGTAGGCCAGAGTGATAATCTTTGGTCCAATAAAATACATTTAAAAAAATCCCAAGGGAATAAAATGATGCAGGTTCACTTTAAGAAGTGCAATAAATATTTAAATAGTAAAGTGTCACATATCTCTGCATGCAGCAACCACACAAAACCCTGGTAAAGCGGTTCAAACAACAAAATATAGATAAATGGGTGCACAAATAAATTATACAATAAAAATGTGATATTTCACAAAGATTTGTGAAAAAGTGACTGCAAATAATTTCATGCAAATCAATATGACAAAGTGCACAAGTGAAAACAATGTTTTCAATATGAACTAGGTACCAATAATTGATTAATATGTTAAAAACATCAATTTATACTAAAATCACCACCAAGTGTAAACGTGATTTTCATAAAAGCACGAACAGATGACATATACTTGCACAATATCCTTATGGAGAATCAAAAGTATCTAAGGATAGAAAACATAAAAACCATCCTAGTGCACCTAGTGCAAGTATATATCATCTGTTTGTGCTTTTATGAAAATCATTTTTATACCTGTGTGGTGATTCTAGTATTAATTGATGTTTTTAACTTATTAATCAATTATTGGTACCTAGTTCATATTGAGAATATTGTTGTCACTTGTGCACTTTGTCATATTGATTTACATGAAAATATTTGGAGTAACTTTTTCACAAAGCTTGATGGAATATCACATTTTTTATTGTATAATTTATTTGCACACCCATTGATCTATATTCTAATAAAATAAATGACAACTGCAAGACAGAGCTATGTGTGTATTTAAAAAAAAATGGAAGTCTCCACAGCTCTATTTCAGCCTCTGTGGATCACACTCTCTTAACTCTTTTAACCCGCTATGACAAACTACCTTAGGACCTCTTGATTTACCGCCCCTCTTCTACTTTTTTCTACCTACATATCTTTGTGACCCATCAGACACCCCCTCTTACTCTATAAATGTGTATGCTACATATACTGAATTACACACATTTATTTTATTGATGTACTTTTTTCTTCTACAAAATTATATTTCTACAGTCTTTGTTTTGCATTGTGTATCATGGAAAACTGTAGAAAAGAAAAAACTGAGAATATGAGAATAGGCAAAAAAGTGTTTGGTCTCAAAACCATTTTTGCTCACTTGTGCAATCACAGCGAGAATATATACTGTTTGCATATCAGGCAGATCCCACTCATAAGAGCAGTCCAGGTGTGAAATGCTAGTATGTTCCCACTGCACGAGAGATTCAGCCACCCCAGACAATCATTGCGGCCTTCTTTAGGTCTGACCATTGAGGTGTAGCTGATTCCAGACCTGAATTACCCTCTTAACTTAGGGAGACTCTAAATCTAAGCAAATGTATTGAAGGAAAAATAGAGACTATAAGAACACTGAAAATTAGCAAAACCACAGCAGCCAGTGCCTCCACACCATAACATTTCTCCCAGTATTCCAAACCGCCAACATTTCAAATAGTCATAGAGAGGTATTTCCATGACATGTGGCCACGTTGTGGATATTTGAGATATTTAAAGGAGCCCTCAAAGCACTAACACTTTAGCGTAATGAAGTCGTTTTAGTGTATATAGACCATGCCCTACTGCCTCATTGCTCAATTCCCTGCCATGTGGGAGTTAAACCACTTTGAAATCAAATCTTTTCTTTTTCATGGAAGCTTTGTGAGTCTTACCCAAAGAAGGTGTGACTAGGGCTACATAAACAATCATATCTTACATAATAATCAGAGTTATTTAGTAAAGTGTGGATTCAAAGTAAATTTCAAATATAAGGCCAGAGTAGCCTAACTGACAGCATAGATGAGTTAGAGGGTTTTCTTAGTTCAGGTACTTTGACCTTAAAGGAACACAATAACATTAGGAATACAAACCTGTATTTCTAGTTATAGTGATCATGTCCCTGGTACTATTCTCAGCATAGAAAGGAGCAATGGGGACCGAATGCAGTTTCAACCTTTCCCATAGGAAAGCATTGAATCAATGTTTTCCTGTGTGGCCTCCGCATCACGTGAGTGAGTTTTACTCAGAGAAGGAGTTAACCCTGCAATGTAAATATTACAGTTTCACACAAACTGCCTTGTTTTACATTCCAGGGTTAAGGGGACAGGGGCACTGCACCCAGACTACTCCATTGAGATTAATTGGTCTAGGTGACTATATTGATCCCTTAAATTTGAAATTCAAATTGAGTTTTCACTTTAGCAAATAACCCTGGACGTGTTTAATTTATAGGTTCTGGTCTCCTGTTCTAATAATTGGACTTTAATCACACACATGAGGGTGCTGCTGGTTTTAGCAGGCAATTTACAGAGCACAACATAAGAAATTCGAAACTAAGCACTATTGGCAATAGAGAAGCTAAAAAATATGCTTTGTTTTTTTAGGAAGTATGTAAATAAATAAATAACAGCCAAGGGAGATGTGCTTATTCTAAATACATGTATTAGTTTAACCCCTTAATGACCAAACTTCTGGAATAAAAGGGAATCACGACGTGTCACACACGTCATGTGTCCTTAAGGGGTTAAAGCAGTGGCGTACATACCGGGGTCGCAGGGGTCGCGGCTGCGACCGGGCCCGGCCCACCAGGGGGCCCGGCCGCCCTGCGACCCAGGTATGTATGTCACTTGGACAGCCTCTTCTCCTGGGGGGCCCAGGAGCCGGACACCTCAGGGCCCCCCGAGGCTGGCCCTGCTGTCACCCGGCTGGCCGGTCCTGCGGGCGCGCGAGGGTGCACTGTCTCCTGAGTGCTTCCTCTTCAGCTCCCTCGCGCACCGCACTGATACCGGAGCCGGAAGATGATGTCATCTTCCGGCTCCGGCATCAGTATGCGGCGCGCGAGACAGTGCTCCCTCGCGCGCCCGCAGGACCGGCCAGCCGGGTGACAGCAGGGCCAGCAACACCACTGGACCCCAGGGAATCCCCTCAGCTCTCCCACAGGTAAGGCCGCCCTGCGACCCAGGTATGTATGTCACTGGGCCAGCCTCTTCTCCTGGGGGGCCCAGGAGCCGGACACCTCAGGGCCCCCCGAGGCTGGCCCTGCTGTCACCCGGCTGGCCGGTCCTGCGGACGCGCGAGGGAGCACTGTCTCCTGAGTGCTTCCTCTTCAGCTCCCTCGCGCACCGCACTGATACCGGAGCCGGAAGATGATGTCATCTTTCGGCTCCGGCATCAGTATGCGGCGCGCGAGACAGTGCTCCCTCGCGCGCCCGCAGGACCGGCCAGCCGGGTGACAGCAGGGCCAGCAACACCACTGGACCCCAGGGAATCCCCTCAGCTCTCCCACAGGTAAGGAGGCTGGGGGGATTAAAAAAAAAGTGTTAGTGTGTATGTTAGTGTGTGTTTGTGAGTGTATGTTAGTGTGTGTGTGTTAGTGTGTGTGTGTTAGTCTTAGAGTGTGTGTGTGTGAGTGTATGTTAATGTGTGAGTGTGTGTGCGTGTTAGTGAGTGTGTTAGTCTTAGAGTGTGTGAGTGTGTTAGTGTGTGTGTGTGTGTGTGTGTGAGTGTATGTTAATGTGTGAGTGTGCATCTGTTAGTGAGTGTGTGTGTCTGTCAGTAAATGTGCGCGTCTGTTCATGAGAGTGTGTGTGTGTCTTAAGCACTTACCTTTCTCCAGCGCCGGACTCCCTTAGCGCTGGGAATCTCTCCGCCCCGATCCGCCTCTCAGTTTCGAATGCGTGGCAAGAGCCACGTGCGCATTCAAACCGCCCATAGGAAAGCATTACTCAATGCTTTCCTATGGACGTTCAGCGTCTTCTCACTGTGATTTTCACAGTGAGAATCGCAGAAAATCCTCTAGCTGCTGTCAATGAGACAGCCACTAGAGGCTGGATTAACCCTCAGTGAAACATAGCAGTTTCTCTGAAACTGCTATGTTTTCAGCTGCAGGGTTAAAACTAGAGACCTGGCACCCAGACCACTTCATTGAGCTGATGTGATCTGGGTGTCTGTAGTGGTCCTTTAAGTGTATGTGTTTATGCATGCACTGGCGTACATACCGCGGTCACACAGGTCGCAGCCTTGTGTTGTGGCCCCAGCCCGCACAGAGTAAGCGCGCGTGGGGGGGCCCACGGATCAGTTTTCGCACCAGGGCCCCATGGGTTGTGTGTACGCCACTGGTTTAAAGTCATATTATTGTAAGTTTTATTGCCTCAAAGCTTTTGCATGTACTTATATAAACAAATTAGGCTTATAAAAAGGGGACATTTGGATAAAAAGGGACAGGAGGATTTGGGCATCCTGTATGAAGACTCAGCAATCCAGAATGTTAAAGCCCTCAATAACTAATGACATTTCATGCCATTATCAAAATCCGATCCTTAAAGACACTGTGCTAGCATGGGATATGCTGCATATTTACCACTAGCAGTACTACTAATGCTGATTGAGCTGGATGTTTTGTAGCAAAATAGGGTACCCACAAGAACCAATTCTCATGATGATTTATTATGATAGGGATTCATATGACATGATAATGACTGGCGGCTGCATCTGTTCTTCTCCTATAGGAGAATACTGATTGCTCTGTCTAGCAAAGCAGGACCATGTGGGGTTGCTGATTGAATAAGATCATTTAATAGACACCTGACTTCTCTTGCAGGAAATGGCCAAATGTGGCACAGGTGCCCAGGAGACCCATAGAAGTTGTAAAAACATACTAAAACCCGATAGTGTCATGGTGCTCCTGGCACAAGAACCATTACAGTACGCAATGGTTATGGTGCTTGAAGTATAACTTTTTTTTCCTACCAATCGCAGTATTTCTTTGACAACCAAATGTAGTGTTGTCTGTTTAAAAACAACATATTTTTCTTTCATCTGCTTTCAAAGAAACTCATGGCTAAGTAGTTGTGCTGCTTTAGGCATGCTGTGTTGTCTGCTATAAATGATACGCCATCCTATTTTGAATGACTGTACTGTTAACGCATGGCACCACGATTGATCTGCTGACTGCTATGCCAATTAAAGTTATTCTGACTTTGGCCAACTTGAAGTGATTGCAGAATGCTACTATTCTAATGACACTATCACATGAGCCACAATCTAGCAATTCAAGTATACGTGACATGATTTATTTTTTTCCCTTTTTTTTTTTTTCTCTGAGAAAGAATAAGACACAATAATATCATTTAGGCAAGCAATGCCTTACCTATACTTGGAACAACCATTGCCATTAATACAATGTATGTCCCATCTTTTATACAAATGTGGGCACATACAAACTGTATGATCTGGAAGACAAAATGGGAGGAATAATTAAATATGTGATGCTTTCTTGTTTTCTTCCTTTCTACATTTACATTTCATATCTTTAAAAACTATATGCTGTACTTTAAAAAGAGCCAACATTATGTAGGGAAAGATAATTCATGTTTGGTCTGCACATGTTTTAGTATATGGATAGCAGTACTGCTCTGATATGATACATGTATACGTATTGGAGGGTAAGTTATGCATATATTTCTGAGTGATTATGTATATATTTCAATTTTTATTTGTATATTTTGTCTTTTTTTATTGTATTGACTTAGATATAAATATATTGGACTAAAACTTGAATTTTATTTTTGTTGATATGCATGCACTGGTTAAACATAATTACTATGTACGGTATGTAGTAAAACTGCTTTAGAACGGTTTGACTACTTACCTGGGGTCCACCTGGTGCTGCTCCCTTCAGAGAGTTGGTAGCAGTCTGAGGTAAGACCAGCGGGGCCCAGCTCATTGGCTGAATGTGATCCGCTGGCTTACTAGCGCAGCCAGTTGTTTGCTTAGTAGAGCTAGCTGCAAGTCAAAACTTTCTAAAATGGTTTGACTACTTACAATGCGGGGTGTGCCAGGGCACTCCTGGTACTATAGCCACTACAGTGTGCTGTAGTGGTTATTGTTATTATAGTGTTTCTTTTAAAGGAATTTAATTTATTCCACATTTTGTACTAAGTGTATACTGCAGAATCTAGATCAGGGGTCCTCAAACTCCCACCCCCCAGATGTTGCTGAACTACAACTCCCATGATTCTTTGAATTACATTGATAGCCAGAGAATCATGTGAGTTGTAGTTCAGCAACATCTGGGGGTCCGGAGTTTGAGGATCCCTGATCTAGATCAGTGGATGTATCTGATAGGAGAATGTTTGAAAAATAAGATAAATGATAGAACTAGATGAATAATTTGTAATGGTCTAAAGGGACACTATAGTCACCTGAACAACTTTAGCTTAATGAAGCAGTTTTGGTGTGTAGATCATGCCCCTGCAGCCTTACTGCTCAATCCTCTGACATTTAGGAGTTAAATCCCTTTGTTTATGAACCCTAGTCACACCTCCCTGCATGTGACTTGCACAGCCTTCCATAAACACTTCCTGTAAAGAGAGCCCTATTTAGGCTTTCTTTATTGCAAGTTCTGTTTAATTAAGATTTTCTTATCCCCTGCTATGTTAATAGCTTGCTAGACCCTGCAAGAGCCTCTTGTATGTGATTAAAGTTCAATTTAGAGATTGAGATACAATTATTTAAGGTAAATTACATCTGTTTGAAAGTGAAACCAGTTTTTATTTCATGCAGGCTCTGTCAATCATAGCCAGGGGAGGTGTGGCTAGGGCTGCATAAACAGAAACAAAGTGATTTAACTCCTAAATTACAGTGAATTGAGCAGTGAAATTGCAGGGGAATGATCTATACACTAAAACTGCTTTATTTAGCTAAAGTAATTTAGGTGACTATAGTGTTCCTTTAACTCTGTCTGCACATGGGATTCCCTCTAGCATCGTTTAGCAGACATTAAGGGGACCCTCTAGGCACCCAGACCACTTCTGCTCATTGGAGTGGTCTGGGTGCCAACTCCCACTACTCCTAACCCTGCAAGTGTAATTATTGCAGTTTTTTATAAACTGCAATAATTACATTGCAGGGTTAACTCCACCTCTAGTGGCTGTCACACGCTGTGTGAGGACCTCCAGCGTCGCTCAAAACCCCATAGGAAAGCATTGAAATTATTTTTCAATGCTTTCCTATGGGGAGACGTAATGCGCATGTGCGGCATTGCCGCGCATGCGCATTAGGTCCCCTCGGCCGGTGGGCGAGATCAGTCTCGCCCACCGGCCGACGCAATGGATAGGAGGAGCGTCGCGGAGGCGGAGACAGCGACGAGGGACATCGCCGCTGCCTCAGTTAAGTCACTGAAGGGGTTTTCACCCCTTCAGTAACCGGGGATTGGGGGGTGGGAGGGAGAGGGACCCTCCAGTGCCAGGAAAACTGATTGTTTTCCTGGCACTGGAGTTTCCCTTTAAGCACTAGGAGATATTTTACTTTAGTAAACATCACTGATCCATTAACCCCTTAAGGACCAAACTTCTGGAATAAAAGGGAATCATGACGTGTCCCACACGTCATGTGTCCTTAAGGGGTTAAACAATCCTTTCTGCACAATGAATTTGAATAAATCAAAAAGACGTGTGTGTTTTTAAGTCATATTAATAGTTTATTTAAAATCTTTAGCAAAATCTTGTCTTTGGAACTGTGGCATTAGATACCACAGTCACTATATCTCTTGGAAATAAAAGATCTGGGTAGAGTGAAGGTATCTCATAATCAGAGCAGATGTTTATGAGATCAATGCACTTCCACATGCTTGATGTTAAATAGGAGTTCGGAACAATCAAAAGAACAACAAACATCTCTCCTTTCCTATTTCCATGCAATAATGAAGCTAGCTGTATTGTACAATTTTAATTTTGACAAGTGCAGTATGCTTATTCTTGCAATAGAATGTCATTTATACTGCCAATCCTTATGATTAGTAGGTGTAATGATAGATTAGTGTTTGTTTTATTTTGTTATTATATTTGGTATTCTACCCCAATGATGATTGTCTTTGGTTAAGGTCATGCAGATAGAAGACTGATGTCCACATGTATGTTTCCTCAGGGTGGTTGAGGGTTCCACATATATATAGGACCACATGGGCAGATGATCTTGAGGGAGTCTCTTAGATGTATGAGGTTAACTATTTTTTTTTAATTATATTTGGTATTCTACCCCAATGATGATTGCCTTTGGTTAAGGTCATGCAGATAGAAGACTGATGTCCATGTGTACGTTTCCTCAGGGTGGTTGAGGGTTCCACATATATATAGGACCACATGGGCAGATGATCTCGAGGGAGTCGATTAGATGTATGAGGTTAACTAGTTTTTTTAATACCTTGAAGTACGTTTTAATTTGATATGACATGAAAGCATGTTTATTTGGGTATATGGTTAACATGTGATGTTGCATCCCAGTAAGGTACATTTTTAGTGACAATATTTTCTAACATTTTCTGTTATTTTTCTCTATTTTCACCATAGAAAGATGGCATTTCATTTTTCACTTTTCTTGGTACATTTTCAGCAGATAATTCCACACCTGTGCTGAGCCTGTGACGTCTATTCAACTGCTAGCTGCAACAGATTTAAAAATAAAAATAAAAAAAATATTTATTAAGTTATCTTATTTTTTTTTAAATGTTTTGTAGATATTATATTCAAAACAGGGTAATCTATGTGTCCATTAATAAAAAATTAAAAAATTAAAAAAAGGAAAAATAAATATAAAAACGAGGATTGTCCTTCTTATAAGACTTAAAAGAATAACACTTTTTTTCTATAAAGCTGTTAATGTAATACAGGCTTAACATTGACTTTTGGCATTGTTTTAAGTTAAAGTAATGCTTTACAAATCCCTTTAAAATTTGCAGTGGAGTTTGGAACATTTTCTTAAGGGCCAAGTAGAGGAGTATCTGTGTGAAACTACCAAAACAATGTCTTAAAGTTTGTTCTCCTGGCTCTTGGGAGCTGAGTGGGTGGTTGGTAGTTCCAGCCTCTGCAAAGAAAAATGACTTCCCAAGAAGAAACCTACTGCAGAAAGATAAGCAACAGAGGAAGGGGAGCCAGCTAATGTATGTCACTCCACTCCTGTGGTTCTCTCAGCAGTATACAATGCAATTCTCCCTTTTTTTTCATTTTCCTAAATTCATTATGCCGTTTGCTGTGAAGGATGTACACACATTTTTCTTTCAAAGAAGATGAAAAAAAAACCCCAAAAACCGACTTATATAAATATTTCTCAGTCACTCTGTATTTCAAAAGCTAAGCATCCTTTCAGAATTATTTATAAAAAAAAGTGTTTTTATACAGTATTGCAGTTGTTTAAAAAATCTTTAGTTTTATTTAAATAAAATGGTTTTGTTAAAAGCAGGACGTGATTATAGATAGGGTAGATATACAAAATGTCAGGAAAGGCAATTTCTTTTCATTAGCAGCCATGTAAAGTGTGCCATACAGGGAACACCCAAAGGTTTTATTTGTTCCAATTTATATATTTAAACAACAGATGGAAGTGTGCTCAGCGCAGACCATTTGGCAATGATGTTCATTTCATAGAGGAGAGCACATGGCACCAAACAATGTCCCTTGTTTAAGAAACCCAGTCAACACATCGATAATCTTTTAATATATAACAAGAAATTGAGTTCAAGGTGTATATGCAGATTATAGGTGGAGATATAAGCGCACATATTATGCCACTATAAGTATCCTTCCCCTCTGTGCTTATGCCTCCAGTTGTAATCCTGATCTTATCTCTTGAACATGTCGCCAGCTGTAGACTGAAGCCCAATAAGAGACACTAAAGGATGAGGCATACCTAAGTTATGTGGCACCCAAGATGTAAATGTATTTTGGCAAACCTCCTCCCCTGGACTATAAAAACACAATTGGGGATCTTCCTCGGCACCACCCCTAATCCCCCCTTTTAAGGGAAACTACATGCACATACTGACATTCATATACGCATTCATATTCACACATACTTAAATTCACGCATACACATACATTCATACGTACACATATGGACATATATACACAGACACACACATTAATATACATACATAGATATACCCAAACACACAGGGGCACATGAAAAAAAAAAAAAACAGACCCATACACACACACACACACACACTTTTTTATTTCACTATAATAATAAATATTGGCAGGGGGCTAGATGCTTTGTGTTCCTGAGCCTATAGTGATACTTTAATATTGTTATTGACACAGCATAATCTATTTAAGTACTTATCTGAATATGCACGCACACACATATGTTAATGTATATATTTTTATATATATATATATATATATATATATATATATATATATAGGGGTGAAGGTGTGTGGATTGATTAAATTAATATCTTTAAACACATACAAAATAATTGTGCAGATTTATTTTTGCAATTATCATTATATATGGTACAATGGTGGATAGGTAAATTACCCACTTACATACACTCTTCAGAGTCCAAAGTGGCTCTATACATACAGTCTGAAACAAACAGGTAGCAATCAGGATATAACAGTCCCAGGTCACATCAGTGATACTGACAGTGATTGTGGACAGTAACAACTCCAAAGCTCAGAAATATTATGATTTTATTAGTGTATGGCGACTAAAAGTGGAAATGAACCACCTTTCCCATTATGCTCTGCAAGTCCCTTGCATGACTTGTTAAGTATATGGGAATAATATTTAAAAATAAAGAAAAAAAGGATTGAAGATCTTCCACAGATCTAATTGTGCAATAAGATGGCCTAAGCATTTATTGTACACAACAAAAGAAGATACCGGTTTCAACAGCTGATAGAAAAAAATGACAAGCTAGAGCAGGCAGACATTGAAGTTCTGTGTTTTTGTGCCATTTGTCCAGAAATTGGCTCCTTTATAAGTTGTAATTACTTTTTCTTTTGATATTGTTCTATTCTGTTGGGATTTTATTGAAATTTCAATGCAGCATATCCAAAAAACTTAAATGTGACAGTGTGGCTTAAAAAAACTGGTTCCAGACAAGCCATTGTATTACATTTCTGAAGTCTCTGGAGCAATGTGTGAATAGAAGGAAATTCAATAAAAAAAAAAAAAAATAGAATTCTTTATTTCATAATCACCCTTTATTACTTGGTAAAACCTTTCCAATATTCATATGATTTATTGGCTATATGATCCTCACTCTACAATACTAGCTAGCAATATTTACAATTTACTAGTGATTTACATTCATGTTGCCTATATAGATGTTTGTCACTAATGTATTTTCCAGTATCTCCAAACTTGTTTTAAGTTACTTAATAGCATATTCCAACATTCCACAACAACAACAAAATAAAAAATAAAAACACTTGGATGTTTTAAAGGAAAAGAGAGAAAGTGAATCCATTTGGCTATATACAAAAGGCAAATTCAGCTATTTCTTCTTTCTTTTTTTTTTTTCTTCAAGTTTTAATACATGCATAGGCGCTTAGTACATTTTGGGCTTATAAACTGTTCCAAAAATTAATCCCAATCAATATACCAAATTAGTAATCTGCTCAAGATGTTTGTTATGCATCTCTTAATTTGTAAAATATATGATTTCTGAGTTATAATTTATAATATGTAGGTGGGATTTACTTTCTCTCTTTTCCTTTAAAACATCCAAGTTTTTTATTTTATTTTTGTTGTTGTTGTGCAGGTAGGTACAGAGCATCGTCAAATGCCACAACAGTGTACACATTTATATACAGGCTAAACAGTGGCATGAATAATTGCACATTTTTTGTTATATGAACAAGCGTAACGTAACTGGCATGTTTCAGTAGAGACATGCATACGGTTCAAATGGTACAGAAAGAAAACAGGAATGCCTAGAATATCAATCTATGTTTAACAATAGAGGAGTAACTGGCATAACTAGGTGCTCGAGAGTAGTTAAGAATGAAATGCCTGTTGGAGTAGTGTAGTTCAAGCGTTAGGTGTGTGTCAAGCGTAGTATATGGGTTTCGTCTCAGGTAAGGGTTACTCGATTATTAGAACACTGGGTCCGCATCCCTGTGGACGATTGCGTTTTACACACGTTGGGCGTGATGGTGGGTGCGCATTTATGGGGTGTGTTTGTAGCTCTATTATCGCATTTGGGATGGCAGGTAGGTGCTTAGACCATGTATGTGCGTGAGGTATGTACCTACGGTAGGCGGTGTCACAGCAGCCAGCGTGTAGCTGGTATAGTATCGTAAGCGGCTTCTCTTAGTTTTAATCATGCATAATAAAGGATAAGCTGGGAAGCAGCATAATTACAGGAAAAATAGTCAAATAATGATAGAATGGTGCTCACTCAGGGCAAAACATCTGGAGGACTGTAGGTGTAGACTGGCATGCCGTGGGTAGTGGAGTAAGCCAACATGGGGGCCCTACCACCTACTATCCAAGTGCTTGGGATGTAGAGCCTCGAATTAGCCGATGCCCCAGCTTAGTGACAGTCTTACATGATTGGGCAGTATCATGAGGCAGAGTCCACAGCCCCCAGCCCGTCATGAAGACCTGCATCCATGTATCACAAAGTTCTTCCCTTGCACGGGATGGCGGTGGATCCTGATGGGCTGTAGCCGCCTGTGGTGCTGGATCCCCCGCGTCTGTGGCTGATGCACTGGGAATATTTCCCTGTTGGTCTTTAGCCTGGGTGGGCCAATTGTGGGAGTCTGCAACGCTGTTGTGGAAGGAGCGCCCAGGGGGGGCCCACTCGTTTCCTGTCTCTCTTCTCTACGCGCTCTCTTCTCCTCCACCGGTGCCTTTGGCTCTTCAAGGTGGGCTGATGGCATGGCCCAGAATTTGTCATAAGCCCCAGCCAGACGCAGCAGTATTAGCTCACATGCGCTCTGTGCATTCATGGCAGGTTGCTGTTCACAAGGCTGCAGCATGTCCGCCATCTGCAGGTAGTGGTGTTCTCCAGTGGGGACCAAGATAACCCCCACCGGTCCAGAGGGGGGATGACAACAAAGCGCCAGTCGGAGCTCAAGTTTAGGTAGGCCTCAATCCTCGGTTACCATAATGCAATGCCACACAGGGTCGTGTGAGGTATCCCCATCTGCACCGTCAAAAGCTTAGCAGAGTAGGTACCGATCTGGGTCGGAATAGGTGTGGGGTCCGCAGCTAGCCCCAGTTTTCTGTAGCAGCTGCAAGAGCTCAGACAAAACACGTCTGATCTGATCAGCAGACAAGCTCTGCCCCCACAACATCCAAGTTTGACAACGTACGTCACTCGATTGCCTTTCAATGTTTAATATACAGATGTTCCATGGTATTAAGTTGCACTCATTATCTGGATGAATTCCTGATTTCTTGGTACCCCTGACCCAGAATATGCATCTACTGTCCATATAAGCAGGGGCGTACCTAGATCATTTGGCACCCAGGGCGGGTCCTCCTTATGGCACCTCCTCCCCATCTCCCCCCCTCCCCTCCTTCCCCCCCCCCCCCCCACACACTTTAAAATGCATAAAACACCTGCAATATTTTGTAATGAATGTTGCACTGAGCAGTTCTTGTACGTCAGAATATAAGCATGTTTTTGTATGGAAAATGTGTGAGTGAATGTAGGAGTGTAATTGGACCAAACTCTACTTTAAAAAAGGTGAATATGGCATATAAAGGGGAAAGCAGGAGGGTAGGAGTTCATAACAATAATTACCCGCCACCTTCCACACTACAAACCACAACTCTGATTATAGTTAAAAAACAAAACAAAAGGGCTGGGTCAATATATATATATATATATATATATATATATATATATATATATATATATATATATATGAGAGGTACCTGGGATTGATACCGGAGAAACTGACGGAAGCGAAGCACAGAGAGATGGACACAGGTTTCTTCAGGAAGGAAGAGATTCTTTATTGGATCACCGATCGGGACTCAGAGGGACTAACGTCACCAAAATACAGCAAGTTCTGAGCCCCGGACAATAGTGCAGGCTCCTTATATAGGCACATAACTCCTCCCATATTAAGCTCCACCCGCACATTCTCTTAACCAATCAACACAAATAAGAATTAACTTCCTGTTTGACCGCATGGCCTGTCCAGCACAATGGAGGAGGGGAATACTATATCCTGTATTCTTGCACATGCTCCGTACACTACTGATCGTATCTTGCCTCGTGCAACCAACTGATCGATACGTCAGCATATGCACGTACACATGCCACGTGGTAATCTCGGCCTACTAAATTTATTTTTACCGAGATTCCACCACAGGATTAGTCAGGGTAGCTAACCTAGGTGAATACTGTGTCTAAAGGCACCTAAACCAGGGTTAAAGCATACCACACAGACTCCCTATTGACATACCTTTCTAAAGGTCCTAATCCATAAACCTTACTCTCATACCCAGGGTGATACAAGTGCTTAGAGTTAAAGGTAAATCCCAACCATATGAAAATCAGAATCAGTCCCACACCGTTTCTAACACACCTCAAATCTCTCCGGCTGCTTCGAGGCAGCTCTAAAATAAAGAAGCCACGCTTACTATCCTGGCAAAGTGCATGATGGCAGAGCCCCTAGGAAACCCTAATAAAGTCGCCTATAATGGCGTCCTCCTCCTTTAAGATTACACTTTTCACAAGTCACTTTTGTGTTTTTCCTTTTTCACTATTATGTAGATATGCCCTTTAAATACTAATACAGTTTATAGTTAATTTTTTTGTTTCTTACCAATTATAGTGAGTTATACATGTTATATGTGGGTAATCTAACCTTTTTTTGAGAATCGTTACCCATAGCCTTGACTTGGGACCCCCTTTTTTCAAAGAAAGATTTGTTATTCTTTTTTCTATTTTGTCTTTTATGGGTTAAGCCCATATTACCCATTTAGTCCACTCTTGATTCTGGGGTCAGGTTTTTCCTGCCCCTCTAGTCTTGTAAATGGTTCTCGACATTATAAAGCATGGAAGTTGCAGGTAACCATAAGACAGTGCAAAAGCTTGCATTACGGCCTCTTCTTGAACTGCCCAGCTTGAATGCATAGTCATGTGTATAAGTAGAGTTGAAAATGTGTTGTATATCTTCAGGACACAGAGCTGTGAGCTGATTTATGTGGTGCTGGGCGTGATACTCTTTAAATAAGTTGCGTTTTGTATACCACGTTTTGTAGGAGATATTTCCTAAGATTATGTGACCAAATTAAGTCAGAGTTTCCTGCATTTTTTCGATTTACCGCATGTTTTCAATGTGTTTTTTCAAGACGTTGGTTGACCTAATTTAATTTCATCTGTTCATTAATTCTCCCTTTCTGACCTTCAAAATAAATGTCCTTTCACACGAATCCAATTTAGCTTCAATATACCTTATTCACACTGCCTTTTATTGCAAGGCTCAGTTTAGCCAGCTGTAAGATTGCCCAGCGGCCTCAGGTTTCCCAATTTAGCCCTGGAAATGATTTCAGTATGGCAGAAACCCTTCTCTGGCCAACTTGAAAATGCATTTTAGTTTGTGGAAATGTCCTGAAATGGCCACTGAATCAAGTAATTTTAGTGCGGGGGCTGGGGTGCGTGTGTGTTGGTGTGTGTGTGTGTTTGCACACACACAAATCATGATGGAAGGAGCAGGAGGGATTGGTTACAAAGAGAGATTGAAAGGCAGGTTTTTCTCTGTGCACTTTTGGCACCCTCATTGGGACTTCTCCCCTTGGCCTGGTCTTAATTGCAGCACTGATATAAACAAGGGGTTTAGTGTGAAACTTTGTAAATGCAGCTGGAGGTGAGCTGGCAGTGCGAACCGGGATCAAGTTCAGTACCAAAAAAAAAGAGTCTGGTTTTATCTAGGAGAAATAGGAAAAGAAGCGAGGAATAAAAAATGGTTGCAGCTGTATTTTTGGGAAAGCATGTCTAATCAAAAATGACTGTGGCAGCAAATGTTCATATTTAAATGGCTGGCGATTTGAAAGAAAATTGGCTCTACCAACTTCTTTTTTTTTTTCTTTCAGTTCAGGTAAATGATGTACCAATCAATATAAAATGTGGACTTTTTCAATATATATTTAACTTATTCTTACTTTCTTTGCTATATTAATAAGGTGGAGTTATGATATTATGTCACATGTCATGATCACGCCCAGCTACGCAGAGTGCTTTGATAGTAGTGTGCAGAATGACACCGGGAAATAACCCAATAATTTGGCTCCAACGACTATATTTTCTTGAATTTATTTATCCCCGGATAAGTCTAGAAAATGGTTTGCTGAAGGATGTAACCATTCCTGTGCATGTAAAATATATGTATATATATATATTTTTTTTTTTTAAATCAATTTAAATGGTGATGATTATATAAGTACGTAAGTAATTAATTGCATCATCAGAAATAAATGCTTTTTGATATATGAATAGAATGAGTAAAATAAAGGAGCAAGCATCTCTCATTGATTTGTTCTTTCTACCACTTATTTATTTATTGCTTTTTCAAATGACAAAAACAGTTTTGTCTTGGGGAAAATAGTATTAAAATTAAATGCACAATGAAAAATAACAATGACCGTGTTTTAAATAACAAAAGAAATGAAAATTAAAAGTACAATGAAAAATAAATTAAATCTAACTTTGAAAGTTAGTCTCCCCATGGATGATTCCACCAGAAATAAAGTTCAATTTGTTGGAAATTTAAAATGTTGCTTTGTTTAATTTACAAATCTGATATAGGCATTGATGGCTTGCATCATAATGTATTATTTTATAAAACACCAGCATAGTCCGCAGTGCTGGGAATAGGCGGGCTTACAAACAAATAGTTAACATTTGAGCTCAACCTAGCTTACATGTATATAAACAATAGAGTGGTTCTGTTTCAACAATTTAAACATTTTGTTTACATATGAAGGTTTTATTAATACGGTATATTGACCTGAGAAATGTGATTCCACTAATACAGATTTGCAGCCTGTATATATAGACAAATCTGAAAAAAATTTCGGCAAGTTTCAAAGCATATATGACTCATGTAAGTAAACACATGATTTCAAGATAGTAGGATGAATTTATATCTGAGGATTTTTTAAAATGGCACTCTAAACACCACAACCACTGCATCTTAATGTGACAAGGAATATTTGGTGTGGAGAGTCTATCCCTTTTCTCATACAGAGTAAAACATTGCAGTGTCTGAGAAAAAAAACATGTAAACATTTTGCTGAAAATGTACCTCTAATGGCTGTCAACCAGACCGCCACTAGAGTCACTTCCTCCTTCAGATACTTCTCGAAGAACATCACATTCGCCATAGCACACAGCTATTTCTCATGAATCACAATTGGTCTGCATGTCGTATACATCCTCAGTGCTTCTCTATAAGAAGCAACCGATTGGGGGGCGGAGCCAAGCAGGCAAGCAGCCCAGACGTGTCTGGACAGAGCTTCCATGTCTGGGAGAGGGAAAACAGGGTACAATGCCGGAACACAACCGCTTACAGCCAAAAGCCCACATTACCTCTACTCAGGGGGGGCTACCGATTCGAACGGTGCCCCTCACGAGCCCCTGCGTAGCCAATCTGACAATATGAGGCTTGCGGCCTACCTGGGACCGTGCAGCGGGGAGACGGCCGCTCGACGGGGCATCAGCGGTGACAGGAGCCGCAGCAAGACACTTCTCCCCCCCCCCCCCCGACCGGTGGGCGTTATCCCGGTCACAAGAAAGAAGCTCGACTCACCTGTTTCTCCCCACCGCTGCAACATACTCGGACAAGTCACAAAATCAAGATGGCGGCGGCTGGTCGTGAGACTGAGACTGAGACAGGAGAGCGGCACAAAACATTAGAACAGCGCCTGGACGACCTGTTCCAGACATTCTGGCAAAAGCTCGGGCACAGGGCAGACCAGCACAATCAGGGGCAGTTGGGAAGTGCACATCCTGGGAGCAGACATCACCAAAGGGAGCCCCCTAGACCGAAATGAGCACCAAGTGACGCACACGTGACGAGGCCAGCCATCACTACCATGCGCGCCCTGCCGAAGGTCCCATGAGGCCTCCCGAAGGCGGACCACCCGGGCCGACCACAGAGACCCCAACACTCCCTGAGGGTGCAAAAATCTTCCCACAAACGAGCCCAGCACAAGCGGCGCACCCACGCCCAGGGAGAGGGGAAAACAAGACGACCACAGAGTGGGAAGCAGCAAGACAGCCCACGACTTCACTCAACCCACATACTCACCTCAGGGATGAAACCGCAAACGCGCCCCACAAACAGGCAGTCACCCACAAAAGTCTCCCACAAGCTGCACCTCCGGGACGCAGGGGAACAGTTTCCAGCTGTACCACCGACGAACCTGCCGTAACCAGCCTCACGCACGGGCATCGGCTGAATAGGTTTACCTGGACTATCCAAACAGCTCCAATCACACCGCTTATAATTAAGATACACAGAGCTGCCGTAATATATACCATAGACTACCTCTTGTTATTTTTTACTTTATTTCTTCTGTCTAGTTCGGAACCAGATTGTCTAGGCTCTCATCAGCTACCCATAGTCAGCTTTGTGTTCAATTGCAGTTAAGGAGCAGCAGGTTAGCGTGTTACCACATACCCAGCAGCCAAATACTCTAACCGCAATTGCTTGAGCTACGAATTAGCATTTTGGTACAACATTTATTATTCTGATACAAGCGATGCCTCCGTATTGTTTTAATGATGTTTTATAATTACACAAGCGAGAATCTACACTGTTGAAATAAGAATAATCCTAATAACTTAAAAATGTGCCTGACTAACATATGCCATTACCTGTATTGCAAATGTTTTCTAAACTTATCCTGATGTCGCTGCTGTGGCGCACCAGAGCTATATGTTACTATTGTGCACAACAAAAATAAAGAATTTAAAAAAATAAAAAGAAGCAACCGATTGGACAAAAGTCATCATGACCGTTGTTCAGTCAAATGTCCTCATTGAATACTACACAAGTGTGTGTGTGATGGGGATTTTCACAAGCGAAAAACAAAGTGACAGCTCTGTGTTTATTTGTTTGTTAGATACAAACAAGACCTTATTGGGCAGCAAAATTGATAATGAATGTGGCATGCCGGTGTTTGGTTTATAAAGATTAAGATTCTCTCAGATTTGACAAAACTATAAGATTTTTATTTTTATTTTTGCCAATTATTCAGTTTTTGCATAGAATGTTACATTTTCTGTAAAATATTATCTAGACTCAAGTAGGACTTTTTATGTATTTGTTTATGTTTGTGCAAGGTGAATTTAAACAAAAAAGGTGACAGTGTATAGGTTTGTGGCTGCATACACAGTGTTCAGTTATTAATGAGGTTACAATGCATTATATTCACAGTAATACATTTGGGTAACAGTTTGAGTTACGCGCCCTGTTACTAGTTCATTATGGAGATGGATATGTAGGTTGTTATTCAATAACAGTGCACAATATCCTTATTGCATATTATCTACTGTACAGTTTATTATGGAAAAATGGGTGTGCAATATGAATCTATTATTCGACTGAGATATAGATAAAGTAATTGACAAATCTGAAATTAATGGTTGTCTCACTTAAACCATTTGACTGTAGACTGTACAACAAAACCTATAATCTTTGCATATTACAAGCTCATAATATAATATTTAGAAATATGATATCCTTGCGATCCAGAAAGCATATTGAAAACACAAGCACTAAGATATAACACTTATGTGAACCAATAGATCGCTCGCATTCCACTGCTTGAGATATAGCTTAATATGTTGTTGGGCTCGAATGGTAAATCAGTGGACTGTGTTATGTTAAGCTCAGAAGAAAATGCTAATATCACCAGTGTTTTGAAATACCCCACCATATTTGGACAATGTTGCGTATTTAGACCATTAAGACTGCCAAGAGTCTCGCTGGCAGGAAAAAAATGCCACTCAAGTGAAGACATATTTTTGACTGGGAGCCTAATTTACAGTCTGTCTATTTTAAAATCCATAATCTTTGGCAGGGTAGGGAAACGTCCGCTAAACATCATTATCCGGTATTATTAATGGTTCACTTTTTGTAATTCATCTCCTTTTGTCTTACCCATGAGAACATGAACAATCAACAACACATTTGCAACCTGATACAGTAATTATATCTAATAATCTGCTACTTGTGAGGTTAAAATTGCATCTGGGAAAATGTTAATTTGTGCCCCTTGGTACTTCACGATTTATTGCATCTTGCTTTCCATCTCCAAGCTGCATTGTCAAACTACAGATGACTTTTTTCAACATGGCTAGTGTTATTATGTATACTGTGTAATATATGACCTCTACCACTTCTGGAATAGCCTTCCAGCTGAAGAGGTAGAGGTTAACACAGTGAGGGAGTTTAAGCATGCGTGGGATAGGCATAAGGCTATCCTAACTATAAGATAAGGCCAGGGACTAATGAAATTATACATAAAATTGAGCAGACTAAATGGGCCGAATGGTTCTGATCTGCCGTCACATCCTATGTTTCTATTTTTCTAAGATGCAAGTACCCATTTGGTGCTAAAGGTATTTCACTTACTTTCTTAATATTGTGCAGTTATACCACATTAAAGCCAAAAAGTCTCATTCATGGATTGTGAAACCTTGTACGTGATATATTCTAGCATTATATTGGCTGAAATTTCCAGTGTCTCATAGTATGATCACACAGATACTTGCAATGGAACACATGTCCTAGGCCCACGTGGCAACCATCATGACATATTAAAGAATAATAATGAATATGTAAAGATCTGGGGGGGGGGAGGGAATCGCTTGTATTTTTTTCTTTGAAAAGCTGTTGAAGGAGGATATTGTTTTTTTTATTCTCCTCTGTTATTCGAAGAAGGGTCAGCGGTTTTCCAGTTCTTTAATGCTTCATTGTTCCCTTTGCATAAACTATAACTGCTCACTCACAATAAACCCCTGTTAGATTTATAGTCAGCAAGAATGTTCCTCAGATAAAGTGGCTGCAATTAAAGGCTTGGTTTTACTCCTATAATAAATGCATTGTTTGAAGTCTAATATTTTTTCCATTCGATTAAAATGTCCCCTCTGTATGGTAATCACCTTTCTGAGGTCTTGCGAACACACATACTTCGGTTAGCCGTCTGTCCGGTATTAACACTGAATGACTGTATGTGAAAGACATTGTCTGCTCCGGATTTCATTTTCTTGGCAAATGTTACTTATTTTAGACACCCTAGTTGTGTATGAATATTATCTCAAAGGGATTATGGCACAGCAGACAATTTCGTAAGCCGTGTAATGTTTCAATTAACTATTTATATACAGAAGGCGCGTGAAACACACACATCCTTTTGACTGCTGAAATTATAAAAATGCTTTTATTTTTTATTGTATATTTTCAAAATTAGATTTTTGTAATCAATGTATTTTACTTATTTCTGTATCTAGTATGTTAAATTTAAGAACATGATATTTTAAAAAGTTTCTGTTTCTTTTGTCTGACTATGAAAATAATCTCTGAAAAATAATAGAATGCCGAGTGCAATATTAGTAGTCTTGATGAAAACCAAGAAGAATTTATGTGTGATAAATAATCAAAAACATGTTTATTATGAATGTCAGTAGGAATATTACAAATACTGGAGCCTTGTTAATCAAATGTTTGTTACCATACTTCAGGTTTTATTTAATATTAAAATGTATTGTTATATTAAGAAATTTCTCTCTAGTGTCAACATATTTTGAAGATATATATCACAGTTGTTTCTAAGTAGAAGAAAAGCATAATTAGTGTAGTTCTCAATGCTATATAATGCATACAGTTTGTAAATTCTTATCTTGAATTCCTTCAGAATATGAAGTATACTACACTGTAGAATGTAAACTAAAACATGCTGAGTCCTCTCCTTCATTTAAAATATTAATTTGAAATGCATGAACTCTGCATCCCCATAAGATTTTTGAATTAAAAAAATAAATATAAATATAATTTTTTGCTTCTTTTACTTTTTCAAAAACATTGCAAATAAACAGTATCACTAGCAAGAATAGAGAAAGATGATGTCATTAACTACCTAATACACCTCAGACAGTAGACAGGAGAGTTCTAGCCTTGTCCTAAGTGGTCATGTAACAAAAATATAAAATTGCAAAATGTTAGCCAAAGTACATGATTTGAATTTTTTTGCCAACTCAGTTTAGTTATAGCTCAGGAATGTTACCCTAATTTTTACAGTTGGGATTTCAATAATGCAGTGTTTATTATTTCACACAAACATACAAATAAATGTAATGATTATATATTGGTACATATTTTAGATACATAACTTTTCTTTTTGTTAGCTATCTAACAATAATTCACATATAAATATTGTATGATCACTTATCAGAATAGTGTTTTAACTAATAACTGGATATATCATTGGAAAGTACTGCTATCCCTTTGTAATTACCAAAACCATATAAAAAATTTAAGTTCCTATTCTAATTTATAGGGCCTGGTTATTTTTTTTTATTTATTTTGTTTTGTGAATATGTGTTTATTTCGGCAAGATAATTCTTCTGTCGTGTTTTTTTTTTGTATGGAATACAGGGTATAACAGAGTAGTACAAGACACGCAGGTCTGTATCAGGTAAATGTAAAACTGTGGAACTTGCAGGTTCCGTTGACATCTACGCAACATGTGAGACACGCAGGTCTCAATTTTTATGGAGTTGGTTGCAAGCATGTTATTTACTGGACAGAGAAATATAACAATTACTGTATGATGTCAGAAGTACAGCGTCTCATTAACAATGTCTGTGCCAGGTTGTTGCCCTGGTGATCAGTCGGATTGTCCGTATGGTGGCAGCGACAAAGAGGCTTAGCATGGAGGTCAGTTGAAAGTGATGAGTAGTTTAAATAAACGAAAAAGGGGAGGGAGGAACAGAGCAGAGAAGAAGAAGAAAAAAAATTGGGGAGTGGGGGGAGAAATTTGAAGAAGCTCAGTATTTTCAGTTATGAAAAGGGGGCTGCATCATAGCATTGTGTCTCTGGGTGTCTAGTCTCTAACCTCTCTATCTCTCTAAATCCCTCTCCCATTACTTCCACGAGTCCTTCACTTAGTCTAGTTCCTTTTCTCAGTTAATTGTGTAGTGTCCAGTCTATTGCATCTCCCCTTCACTACAAGTGGTGTTATAAGTGTTTTATTGCAATATCGTCTTGAATTCACTGGAGTCTGTTGACAGAAGCCACTGAATCCAGATGTTCAGGTACTAACTACTACTCACTGCTACTCACTACTGTCAGGATTACTGTTAATCCAGCACGCAGAAATAGTATCACACCTAAGACTAAGGATAACGTATTACCGGACTTAACGTATCCAAGAATAGTCAAAATACTTGCCGGGGTCAGGGATACAGAATGAGACACAACGATGAGGGTAAGCCAAAAGTCAAGGATACCAGAAATCAGGAAATTCATACGAAGCCAAAGTCAAATACCAGAAATACTACGATCAGGAACACTCTCTCGGATAACCAGCTAAGGAAAACCATGACAGGGCACTGGTCAAAAGGTAATCTGGGTTTAAATGACCCTCGTAAAGCTGTAATTGGCTGTATGCGGCCTATGACTCAAAAACGTGCATGCACTTCTGTGACGTCGCACGCATGTAAGCGCTTTCTTTGATATGGGCAAAGGCTATTACCCTATTAAAAACGGAACCGCAGTGGCCGGCGTCTCTAGTAATGTCGCACATGGTGGGGACCGGGATGGAAGGAGTTAAGTATTTGTCATTTCTGTTGGCGTAACCGCTGTGTTTTTGTCCGGCCACGCCGACAGAAACCCGCGGCACCCCACGTGAAGACCACCCACCGGGTGGGCAGAACCAGGTTTGAGAGGAAAATAACGAATCTTGCGGCCAGCATGTATGTCGGAAGCCGGAACCCAAGAGTGATCGTCAGGCCCATGCCCCTTCCAATCGACTAAATACTGTAAAGAACCACGAGAAAACCTGGAATCAATTATGGAGGAGACTTCGTACTCCTCCTGTCCAGAAACGATCGAAGCAGGAGGCGGAACAACGAGGACAGTATACCTATTACAAATAAGTGGTTTGAGTAAGGAAACATGAAATAAGTTAGGAATACGCAAGGAGTCGGGAGCGCTAGAGAATAGGAAACAGGGTTAATTCTCACAAAATGGATCAAAAAATGCTAGGAACTTTTAGTTTGATGTTGCACGATAATAACTACACCCTCTCACCCACCTGGTAAACAGGGTTGGCACCCCGCCGTTTATCAGCATGAAATTTGAAACGAGCAGCCGCAGTCTCAAGAGTGGAGTGAACTTTGGACCAAGTCTCAGAGAATACAGCCGTCAGAACAGTAGGATGACGACCGTTATTGACAAAGAATGGACTATGTCCAGATGAGTCATAGGTAGCATTGTTCCTGTCAAACTCTGCCCAGGGCAGCAATTCATACCAATTACCCTGTGTGCTATTCACAAAACAATGTAAATATAGTTCCAAGGATTGATTAGCCCTCTCAGCTGTACAATTGGTTTGGGGATGATAAGAATAAGAGAATGACAATTCAATTCCCAGCTTTTTACTAAAAGCTTCCTAAAATCAAGACACAAACTGAGAACCCCTGTCAGATACAATATTTTGAGGAATACCATGTATTCTGACAATGTCGCGTATAAATATAAGAACCAGATCTTGTGAAGACCGCAATTTTTTTAGTGGAATAAAATGAGCCATCTTGGAAAAGCGATCAACCATCATAAGGATGGTAGTATAACCATTAGAACTCGGAAGTTCAACAATGAAATCCATGAACAAGTGGGACCATGGAACACAGGGTACAGGAAGAGGATGTAATAATCCACATGGAAGTTTATGAGGAACCTTAGAAACTGCACATACAGTATCACTTATATATGCCAAATTTTTGTGATCCGTTATGATCAGAAGGGGAACCCTCTAAAAGATGTTGCCATTCCTTAAGCACTAGTATAATAGCCAACAATTCTCTGTTGCCAATATCGTAGTTATGCTCCGCTGGAGACAACTTTCTAGAAAAGTAACCGCAAGGATGTAAAGGGGTATCCTGACTCTCCCTTTGAGAAAGAACAGCCCTTACACCTGTTTCAGAGGCATCAACCTCCAGTATGAAGGATTTGCTAGTGTCAGGATGTCAGCAGATGCAAAACCAATAAACCTTTGGATGGCTTTTAACCCATTAGGTAATGGCCAGTGTAGAACAGCCTCTAGCTTACGAGGATCCATTTGGAAACCAGAGGCTGAAATATTAGTAGTACTGTATGGGAATTTCGGAGGTCTGAGGTGTCGCAGTAGGCAAAGAGATGATGCCCACTCTCTTAGTGATGGGTAACATGCATCTCTCAGTACAGTCTTTACCCTATTCCAATATTTCCCCCTTAGCCCAGTCAATATGAGGGTTGTGCTTGATGAGCCATGGAAATCCTAATATGTTGGAACATGAAGGGGAAGCAATTATCTGAAATGTTATGTTTCCCTTGTGTAAAGCTCCTATACTAATGCTAATAGGCATGGTTTTGTGGGTAATCAGAGGTTACCTGAGTCCATCAGGGCTTTGCATGAGAAGCTTTTCTTGTTGCAAAGGGTGGTGATGTCAAGAAGGAATCTACTTTGGTTATTACCAGAGGACGTCTCCATCACACCTAAGACCTTTTCCCTTAACCCCTTAAGGACACATGACATGTCTGACACGTCATGATTCCCTTTTATTCCAGAAGTTTGGTCCTTAAGGGGTTAAGGTTCTTAGGTGCGGAAGTTTTCCGGACGTATGGGGCAAGAGTCTCTCATATGTCCTTTTATGCCACAGTATAAACAAAGACCCTCCTTTCTCCTATACTGTTTCTCTGCCTCTGACCGTCTAGTAACCCCTAACTGCATAGGTTTGGTTTCAGACTGTACAGAGAGGCCAGGGACAACAGGTTTGGTGAAACAAGGTGCCAATGACATAGCCATAAGTCTGGTTCTATTTCTGGTAGTGGCCGGCATCTCTAGTAACGGCGTACACTCTGGGAACTGGGATGGAAGGAAGTCGGGCTTTGATCTGCCGCGGGTAAGTTAAGTATTTGTTATTTCTGTCAGCTTGACCGCTGTGTTTCTGTGCGGCCACGCCAACAAAAACCCGCGGCACCGTGACAACTACTACGAAATATCAGGTCTTCCATAAAGCTAAGTTCTTCCATTCGTTGGAACCACAGTTCCATTGGTGGAGCTATTTCTTTCTTCCATAACAAGGGCACCAGCCCTTTGGCGACATTCAGAATTCATATTATTTGCTTCTATTTATCACTGATCTAGTGTTGCTTCATGTTAACACAGAGTCTGACCATTAATAAGTTGGACAGCACTAGAGACAATTTTAATGGCTATTCTATATTTAATTATACACACATGATATTGGAAGTATTTTGTTTCTGAAATGTACTGCAGAAAGAAATGGTTCTTGCTGATTCTTAGCTAATTATTACTTAAATGCCTAAATAATTAATTAAATGAATAATGGCATTTGACAGAGAAATATAACAATTACTATAAACTGAAGATGGTTTGTTTAAGGGATGCCCAAACTCTGCTTATGTGCAGAATGCTGTTGGTGCACTTCTGCATGGGCTAAATGCCTTGAGAGTAATTTTCCAAGCTTCCAGTGCTGCATGCACACTCCACTTGAATGCATTATATAGCTTTGGATTACAGGGTAATATTATTATGGCCATAATAGTCCTGTATACATTTCCAACGGCTAGAGTAGTAGGGAGTGGTATTTTTTCCGACTGGCTTCAATTGATGAATGGTACAAGGCAGGGTTGCCCATTATCTTCACTGCTATAGCTGATGACTATAGAACCCCTAGCGAACAAAATAAGAGATAATTAGTCCATAAAAAGAGTAGAGATTGCAGGTGAGTCATTAAAACTTATAATGTATGCGGATGACCTGATACTTACGTTGACTGACCCTCTGATATCTATGGAAAAAGTTATGGACATTATAGGAGAGTTTTCTATATACTCAGGATATAAGCTAAATTTAAACAAGTTCGCAGCCCTCCCTTTTAATTTGACACCAATTATTAAAGGTAAATTATTTGATACATTTGATTTAATTGTAATAGAAATTCTATAGAATGTTTGGGTATAGGGATCACTAACAAGCCAAATAAAATGATGGAACATAACGTGTTAAATCTGTTAAAAGAGTTGGATCAATCTAGGGATAAAGGGAATCAACTATATAATAGAGAATGGTAAAATTAAAGATTTTAACAATTTAAAGGAGGAATATAATTTGGAGAGTAAAGAGATCTTTACATATATTAGAGTAAAGGGTTATCTTAAAGAGCATTTACTCAAGGATTCCTCCAACAAACAAGTAATACTTGAACAAATAATACAAAATCTAAATCTAAAGCTATGAGCAATGGAAAAAAAAACACTGAATATGGTTTCAGAGAATGTACATTGCCTTAACCTAGTAGAATGACAGTATACAATAATGAACAAGTGGTACTTAACACCAAATAAAATATCTAAAATGTATATAGTTGCTTCAGACAAATGTTGGCGATGTGAGGTTCAAGCAGCGGGAATGTTGCAAATATGGTGGGAAGGTGGACCAATCTTTTTTTTTATTTAGGAAAATGATCAATTGTAAGACAAATGTGTTGACTAACATTAAGATCGATCCAAACCCGGGTACCTATTTGTTGAAATTACATATAGCCCAAAACTTTGGGCAATCTTCCATATTGATTATACACATTTTGCTAGCGGCTAAAATATTGGTCGATAGAAATTGGAAATCTACAAAAGTCCCAGTATGGGAGGCAGTTAAAGAACAAGTGATATATCAGACAAAAATGGAAATGGGTATTGATAGAGAAAGAACTATATTGAAAGAATGGCTCAGTACGTTACAACAGATTTAAAGAACATATTAATACTTCAGACAAACATGTAAATGTGTTGGAATGGCCTAGTCAAAGCCCAGACCTCAATCTAATAGAAAATCTGTGGTCAGACTTAAAGATTGCTGTTCACAAGCGCAAACCATCCAACTTGAAGGAGCTGGAGGTGTTTTGCAAGGAGGAATGGGCAAAAAATCCCAGTGGTAAGATGTGGCAAGCTCTTAGAGACTTATCCAAAGTGACTTGGAGCTGTGATTGCCGCAAAAGGTGGCTCTACAAAGTATTGACTTTAGGGGGGTGAATAGTTATACACATTGACCTTTTCTGTTATTTTGTCCTATTTGTTGTTTGCTTCACAATTAAATAAAAATAATGTGCAAATTTGTGTTCTATAAATTAAATGATGCAAATCCTCAAACAATTCATGTTAATTCCAGGTTGTGAGGCAACAAAACAAAAAAAAATGCCAATGGGGGGTGAATACTTTTGCAAGGTACTGAACAGAATATTAGGTAAGAAAGCTAAGACGGAGGTACAACTGCCCCAATTTGAGACTGCCCCACCAAATCTAGGACTGTTGGGATGTATGATTTTTGCCAATCTCAATTTTATGATTAGGATGGAAGGGATACAGGAACAGGGAACTCCTTGAACCATTACCTATAAAAGTAACATAACTTGTGATATTTAGAGTGACCCTGTAAGATATACAGTGTTTTTGAAGATTAGATTTGATTTACAACGTACACATCACCGGTTGAAATTCAGCATGTCATTGATTCTTATGTTCTAAAAATCGAGTTGCTGTGAAACTGATGATACTGTTGATAAGAAAAAGTAGCGTGAAAGCCTTTGATGTTTAAAGGACAGTCTCCGTTGGATGAAGGAACTTTTACGATTAATACAGTGTATTATGTGACAGATCACCTGATATGTTGGTGACATATCTTTGTAAAAACATTTACTTGGCATGTTATTGGTAATAAAATTACAGAAATATTATCGCATGATATATGTACTTTATCTTAATTTTACTGCATTCTTTCATGGTTGTCCAGTGACAATTTTCAACATGAAGAGCAAGAAATCACAACTTGACAGCTGTATAAACTGCAAAGTAAAACAAACCTTTTAGTTAATGAACCAACTTAAAAAAAAAGAAAATATTGAAATATTGTCCCTTGTCTCCATGTGAATTTCTCTTCATTTTTGATAACCTATGAATTACCTTACAAATTAAGTAAGCTTCATGTTTGTGCTTTTGAGTACTTAAATATATGCAGATTTTGGAACATTTCCATATTTGTGCAGTATAAATAAAGTCACAAACATTTTTATTATATTTATATAAAATGAATCTTTAGATTTCTTTAGGCATGCAAATCCAGTGCAATTGCAAAAACAGAGAACTATTACATCAGTAGTATGCAGTAAAGACTAAAATTCCACAGGTATTTTCAGATTTAAAGCATAGTTGGTTGTTGTAGGGCTAAAGGACTCTTTTGTCTTAACCCCTTCACTACCAACATGGAGTATAAACATTTATATTTTATGAAATCCATAAATCCTCACTCACGCACATTTTTTACTCTAGGAATGACTACCATACTGTAGAGGAACACATCTACCTCCCAGAAACCACTAATTACTGATATAATGCAGCAAGGTTGCTGAAAATGTAAGCTCCCCCTAGTTTTGAAATAGTAAAGGAAATTTGAGTGGGTCATATCATTTCTATAGTCCGTGAAAGGGGAGGAGTAAATAGACTCAATTTTGTATTACATTTGCATTCCAAAGATTGATAAAGATTGCTATAGCAGACTTAAATACACCCTTTTTTAGCAATATACTGAATGATTTAACTGTCTGTGGGCATTCTGATTAAATGCAGACATTTTTTTTTACACTTACAGTTTTTCACTTCCCAAATATTTTTATAAAGGCTGAACATATAAGTGTAAAATTCCATAATTTTATTTGTCTGTCTGCACTGCAATCTATATGCAATGTTATCCCATTCCCTCTAGAAAGTAAGCTCATTTGAGCAGGGCCCTCATGCTGAATTTGTTGGCACTTTATGCATAATAATATATTGACATATATGATGCACAGTCTTTTTTTGGATACAACTCTTTGTTTTTTTGTTTTTATAATTCTTTATTTGTTCCAAAGTAGGACAACTTATACATAGCACACATAACAATATCAATACACTTTCACAATAGGCATATAAGCAGCAGTTTTCGGCTTACAACATTATCCGCATGAATGCACATTCTAATTTTTACATATTACAGAATTTGCAATCATGAACACCTCCTTGTTAACATAAATAACCAAACATAGATCATGTGGCTGCAACTCAATAAACAAAGTATACATACATAACTGTGGGATTTATGTATTTATGATGTCAGTGGGTTTGACAGTATATAGCAGGGGTGGGCAAAAGGTAGATTCCTATATGTTGTAGAACTGCATTACCCATGATGCTTTCCCTCTCTACATGGATCTACCTGTTGCCATTCCTAGTATATACTAGACCAGGGGTAATCAAACTTCAGCACTCCAGATGTTGTTGACTACTTCTCCCACAATCAGAAACATAACTACAGGTGATACTCGAAAAATTAGAATATCGTTCAAAAGTTCATTTATTTCAGTAATACAACGTAAAAGGGGAAACTAATATATGAGATAGATGCATTACATGCAAAGCAAGATAGTTCAAGCCATGATTTGTCATAAGTGCGATAATTATGGCTTACAGCTCATGAAAGCCCCAAATCCACAATCTCGGTAAATTAGAATATTGTGAAAAGATGCAATATTCTAGGCTCACAGTGTCCCACTCTAATCAGCTAAGTAAGCCATAACACCTGCAAAGGGTTTCTGAGCCTTTAAATGGTCTCTCAGTCTGGTTCAGTAGGAATCACAATCATGCTGACCGTGGATACACACACATACATACATACAAACATACATTTACATACATACAGATACACATACACACAGAGACCTATACATACAGACACACACATACGTACACACACATACATACATACACACACACATACAAACACACACATACACACAGAGACAGATACACACAGACACACATACAGACACACACATACACACAGAGACTCATGCATATAGACACACACATACACACTGACACATATTTTCCTACATTTTAGTGCAGGAGAGTGACTTTCCCTGGGGTCCAGTGGCTCAGGCTGATGGGAGTCATCAGAGTTCCCACTCTGGTTCCCTCCTCTCTTACTCCCGAGCAGCTCTCTCTGTTTGCTGGGAGGAAGTGACCGGGGCTGCAACTTCCTCCCAGCCTCTGATTTCATCAGAGGGGGCCCGGTCGCGCTGTTAAAACGCTGCAGCGCTGACTGGGCCCCTTGGAAATTCATTTCCATTGGGTGGCCCTAACAGCATGGGCCACCCGATAGGCCCCTTATTGTGCGGTGGGCCAGGGACGCAACACATGGGGGTGGGCGCCAGGTCGCAGGAGTCCACAGTGACGGGCCCTGCGACCGTAGTAGTTCCGCCACTGCCCACAATGCTCTTGCAGCCATAATGCTGGCAGAGCATCATGGAAGGTGTAGTCCAAAATATCTGGAGTGCCGAAGGTTGCCTATCCCTGTACTATACAGTGTATAAAATTTATAAATAAGGGTTGTTGTAATAATAGTACTAGTTAGAGTTAATCAGAAATGTGATGAATATTTTAGTGGGAATAAGTATATATTTTAAAGGAACAAACCAAGGTTAACATTAAAATTTTTTATTTATGTGTAACCTCAGCTTGTTTCTTTATTGCTTTAAATTATGGTCTCCCCATTTTAGAAAACTTTCAAAAAAACAAACAAAAATCTTCACCAAAAACGTACCAGTAATCAGCATCAGGACAGTGTACTCTTCGTAGTCACTCCATCTCTACATCCATCATCCTTAATATTCTTGGTCTAAGCAAATGCTTCTCATAGAAAGGCATGGGGGCCTACAACACATACACAGCAATCAATGTGCTCCACAAATCCAATGTGTATCATAGAGAAGCTTTGATTGAAATGATTGTCTGTGAGAAGCAGTGGGCGCATTAAACATCATCATGCTGTGTGTGATGATGCAGACCGTGAAGACCTTCGGTATTTTAAAGCTCACATGGCATAAATGCCTGTATTGGCTGTTAGTCTGACAGCCTCAAGAGGCCTGTTTTCAACAAATATAAACATTGCTGGCTTACAGGTATTACAATTTCAGAGAAAAGGGGCATGGTCTACACATCAATACCACTCCATTATGATGTACTGGTTCAAGTGCTTAGATCAGCGTTTCCCCGGGGTTTTGCGAGAACAGAAATGGGGTTCTGACGTCATTTTGCCAACCATTGATCAGGGGCCCGGTCGGGTGCCGCGGCCCTTTTTGAGCATGAATGGGCCCTTGTAGAATAGGCCGGCTGGGAGGAAGTGACAGCACTTCCTCCCAGCTTCATAGAGTTGTGATACCCCTGTATCACAACGCTAACATTATATACAAACACCAACTGTACATACAAAAGCACACCTGCTCCTAAGTACTACTATCTGCGCTACTGCGCCAAACATTTTTGGGGATTGCACATCGTTAGTGCATTATGTCAAAGGGTTCCACGGGAAAAATGAATTGGCTTACATTGTCCCTTTAGCATTGAGATGACAGAATTCAGGTTACTCCAGATTTAAGATTATTGGGGAAAATCCCAGGCCACAAGATAGTCCCTGTAACCTAGCGTTTCTGATTTATTTACTTTTAAGTTGATATGCTGAAAATTCCTTTTCAGTTCTCTTGAGAGCTTTGCTTCTCATCTGCAACTTTCCGACAACTCATTTAATGTATGCATTGACATTAACCCCAGACTGCCTGCACTGAAAATATTATGATATGGCTTCTTTTCCAGAGCATAAGATTTAATTTAATCTGTGATAATGGTCAAATCTATTCACGGGTATATTGTTCAAAATGATCTAGATGTGGTAATGCGTCTGTGTAGTAATTTGATCCGAGGTTACTTGGCAGATGGTTGACAGACTCTGTAAACTCTTGCATTTAATACATGGGAACTATGAGCGATATAGAGAAGGATGACGTGATGGCCCATTGTAAAGTACAAGTGATTTATGCCCCTGGGACATCTTATCCGTTATATGTTATCATTTTGCTTGAGACTGTGTCTTCTAAACAAACTGCAGGGACCAGGGAGTTGACACATCTACAATTTTAAAAGGACTCTCCAGGCACCAAAGATGCAAGAAAGCATCTAATGGAGCACATACATGGTATGGTTTCTGCAAAGCATACTGAATCGTTTGCACCATATGTCCATCTCATGTGTATTTGTAAACGTGAAGATGTGAGCAGTTTCCTGGTTTGAAAATGTATTTTATTAAATAATTAAAATGCATACTTTATGAACTTTTTTTTAAAGATTAAATACATATTGCACTGTGACTATGTTCTTTAATAATGGTCATGGTCATTGTTTCCTGCTATGTACTGATGTTAATCGTATGAATTTCTTAGACTTTATATAAAAGTTCTTACTAGAATGCCAATTTCATGATGTCCTTGATTTGCCACCAAATATGTAACATACCAAAACACCTACTAAAAGGCTACTAAACGAGCTTACTTTTGCAGGCACACTAACAGCATGGGTAGAAGTTGATAATATCTGTCACCAGCATGCAATGCGCACTGAAGATAGACATTTTACCACAGAGTTGACATTGGGCAGCTCGGAACAAAAAGCTGAAACACTGCACATACAGATTCCTTGCTCCATGACCACTTCTAAAAGCAGAAGTGGTGAGCGTGGCCCTGGGTGGAAGTGGAAACAGGGGGGTTGATTGAAGTCAGGGGATACAGACCTCTTGTCCATCACTGCAAACTAAGTTGCTTATCTGCACAGCATTAAAAAATAAAGAAAAGGGGGGAGGGGGGCTGACAGGCAAGATGCCCAGATATGTTTTTTGAGAGCTCCAGCTCAGATAAGCTCAAAATTGCCTTTTGCAGCCTGGAGTTGTGCTACCAAAACTCAGGAATAACGGTGGCTTCATGCTGAGACAAGTAGGAGCAAAAATAAACACAAAACATTTATTTCTGACAAAGCATCGACGGTCTGGCTGTGAAGCCTAGCATGGAAGGAGGCCTGGCAGCTGGGGGAGGCGGCCGATTCCCTGACACGAGGTACGCTATGAACGACTACACTTCTGAAGCCCCGCAGCCCCCCTCCCCCTTCTCTTTGGCCCATTGGTACTCATCTGCAGCAGCAGAATCATATGCCGAGCCGCATATTGCACGAGGAGTCAAAGATGGCCCTCACGACGCAACCTACACAGCCTCCAGAGTACCCTGAGAGCCCACAGTGAAGACAGCGCTTTGAGGCCAAATTCATCCAAATATGGCAAAAATATTGGAGGCGCATACATGCCAGACCCCAACACCTGGGTTTGCCTGCTAAACTAGATAACAAGTAAGGGATGACTCCTTGTTCCAGCTATGAGCAGAAGGCTCACCCAGAGATACATCAGTCTTGTTGCCCAGACGATCGGAAGGCCTCTCGGTGGTCGTATCACCCCTGGGTGTCCGCCACCATGACTGGCCTGGAGATGGAGAATCGGCTGTGGCCTACATGTGGCATTGGCTGAACACACGCTACCGGAGAGTACTGAGTAAAGCCACCATACTGTTTAATAGTGCAGGGCCATTTGTTATATTAAAATTTTAATTCCAGTGGTATTAATGCTAATCTGTTTTATATATTAGCCTAGCCTGTTTATTTCTCATCTATAAGCAATGTATCTCACCTGTTTACAATCTCCACCAGGGCATAGTTTAAGCCTAATGGCAGTATAATCCATGTAGTTATCACCATATGCACTGTATGCATTCTCTTTTTATTTTACCTTAAAACAGCACAGTACGCTTAAAGGAGCACTCCACACCCGTAGAGCACTTCAGCTTGCTGAATAGCTATATTGATGTGGTGTATCTATTTAAAATCCCAGTTTATAAAAGGGCCAATTTCATCACTAACACAGCACAGTATTTTGTATGATACAATCTATATGACCACATTATTTAAGGTTGTACTTTAATCTTGTCTTAGTATTAAAGCTAAGTGTGTCATATTAGAAGATCAAGTCAAGTCAACAGTTTCAGGTTCAACATTTTTATAAATACACAAAAATAAGTCCTGCGCTCAGACTCCCATTACTCCTGGGCGGCAGCAATGACCACAGTACACATCAGCCCCAATACATACAATAAAAACTAAAGAAAAGAGTTACCTGTGCACTACCCCAAATCCCTATGCATATTTAGACAAATTGAGTTTTTTTTTGTTTCACTCCTATCAAAATTATTTATGTCTGTGTAACAAAAAGTAAGAATGAAACCTTTGCACAGAAAAAGATTTTGTCCATGTGCCTTTTTTGTTCAGAAAAATGTTGTCACTGCGTTTTTGGAAAGATTATGCCAACGGACCAAAATGGCGTGAAAATGTGCCTAAGAGGGACTACCTTGACAACACCTTCGCACACATTGGATTGAACAACATCGGACTTTACATCAATATATATATATATATACACGCACACACTTAGTGGTGTGGGAGTGGGAGAGCCTGTGTCATTGATATATATATATATATATATATATATATATATATATTACTGCTCCTCCCTTTCCCTATCTGTTGGTAATTTTTAACTTTATCTGCAAATAAAATCAACATTTTGTGACTGTTCCTTAATAAGTTTAGTAAGCACACATCATAAAAAGCAAGAAAGGTGAGAAAGAGGGTCTCAGTACAACAAAACAAGATATTGGTAACTTCATTGTAGATGGTTTAGCACCCATCTGCAGAGCAAGCCATATGGTGCAATTCATGTTTGAATATCCGCCATTGTTTATCAATGCTGCTGTAGGATTATGAGGCTTTTTTTTTTTTTTTTTAATAAGGCACATTTTTGCTTAAATGATCTCTATAGACACCCAAACCACTTCCTCTGAGTGAACTGGTAGAGGGGCAATGTGCTCCGCATTTTAACCCTGCAGCTGAAAACATAACCGTTCTCCAGGAGTAGCAACTTTTTCTTTGCAGGGTTAACCTGCTTCTAGTAGCAACCACTGAAAAATTAGCCGAGTAAAACTGTATTTTAGTCACACGCACTAGTTTCCCAATGCTTTTTTTTATGGGAAAGCATTGGATTGGCTGAGATCATTGATCTCAATGATCTCAGTCAAGTAAGCAGAGCATGAGCGAGGGAAAAACATAAGTAAAATACCTCTTTGAACCTAAACAGTGACTAAGATGCTATAGCATTAGGAATACCTATTTGTATTCCTACCGCTATAGTGTTTCTTTAATTTCTCCTTATGCTTTTGAGACAACTGGCTATTCCAAAGTATGCTGATGCTAGAATGCAGATATTGCAGCTTGTTTCGAAATACCCCCACATTTACAATTTTCCTTGGTGTCTTCTAGTGCAATGATACTCTTTTAGGATCTGTAAGTTGCGTATTCATAGATTTAGCTAAAATTATATAGAGCAGCGTTTCCCAATTGGTGTTCCAGGTACCGCGAGAACACAAATGGGGTTCCGTCAAAATTTCTGCAAACAAAATGTCCGCGGCCGGCGAGGGAGCAGTGGGCAGTGATCTCCCTGCTCAGCTCCCTCGCTCCCACAGCAGTGATGCCAAAGCCGGAATATGACGTCGCTCCGGCATCACTAAGAGGCGCACGAGGGAGCTGAGCAGGGAGATCACTGCTCCCTTACAGCCCGTTAGGGAGTTTGTATGTGTTTGTGTGTTTGTCAGTGAGAGTGTATGCCTGCTTGTCAGTGAATGTGGGAGTGTGTGTGCTTGTCACGATTTCCACGATGTTGATACACTATGTCAAAGGATTCCACAGGAAAATGAATTGGGAACCCCTGATATAGAGTCTAATGATATTTCTTGTGGTGTGTGATCATTGGGTGATTTTGAAATATAAGGGCATGTGTAACAAGAAGCACACATTCTTTTGGATGTTTGACCTAGGTTACATTTATGCTTGTACCATGGTTGGTTTGAAACAGCAAACATATTATTTAAAGATTTGGCCCCAGTCACATTTACCTGAGCGCATAAATCAAATACAGAATACAGCTGCTTAAGAAGGGAGAATTAAGTCCAGGCAACTGCTGCCGATGTAGAAGTCTTTGAAGAAACTTAGATGAAATAACTAGTCATTTTATAGAAGTAAACATGTTGCAGGAACTAGTACACAATAACATCCTGTGTGGAAAAAAATGGACAAATATTTTTGTTTCATATTTGGTTATTTAGGATGTGTCTTACAGTAAGAATACATTGGGTTTTCTTTTGTCATCAAGTCAATGCTGGGAAGCATGTACAATACAACGTTACACACAATTAAACATTCACAGTACTTGCAGCTGCTCTTTGATTGGATACAACAACAATATTTTTTTTAACAATGAACTGTGCAACAAAAAATGATCTGCCTAAATCTATTTCTACCCGTGATGGTACCGCTGGTTCTTATTTACTTTCTCCTTCTGTCATACTGTCCACCGCTTTCCTTGAGTCTATTACTGACCCTTTCACCTTTCTTGCATCTTTATTTTCTTTTCTTTCTCCTATAGTTTTTGGATAAACTGTCCCATTGTTAATGGTTAGAAGTTTTTACCTGTTTACACTTATTTTTGCTATGGTACATTTTTCTGTGCTATTTTAAGTTGCAGGATGATATTTTCTCTGTAAACAGTAGAACATTTGCTTTGTACACAATACATGGCTAGTGGTCATCCAGCTGTATGCTGCAACCTTACAAGGACACTATAGGCACCCAGACCACTTAAGCTCATTAAAGTGGTCTGGGTGTAATGTCCCTTTCACACTTAGTCCTTTAGAGAAATTGTAATGTTCACATTGCATTACTAAGGCAGCCTCTAGTGTCTGTCTACCAGACAGGAACTAGAGGCACTGTCAGGTTTTTTACTGGCTTTTTGGTCACCTAACTGGCACTGAACATCCTCACGCTTTGCTTGAGGACATCCAGTATCAGTAATATCCCCATAGGAAATAAGCCCTCCCCTCCTCCCCCGCCAGAGGAGGCAGAGCCCCAACCCAGCGCCGAGGGAGATCAGCACTGGAATCAGGGAAGTGAATAAAAGGTTGTTGTTTTTTTTTAAACCATTTATATGTGGGGTGGGTGCAAGGGGGGCAGAAGGAAATATAGTGCTTGGAATAAAGATTTGTATACCTAGCACTATAGTATCCCTTTAACAGCAGCATTATTGAATCAGGGTTGTAACAGGGTTGATGTTCCAGGAGGGATAAGCCAAATGGCAAATAGGTAAACTAGAAAAATGGTCAGAGTTGTGGCAACTGACATTTAATGTGGATAAGTGCAAGATAATGCATCTTGGACGTAAAAACCCAAGGGCAGAGTACAGAATATTTGATAGAGTCTTAACCTCAACATCTGAGGAAAGGGATTTAGGGGTGATTATTTCTGATGATTTAAAGGTAGGCAGACAATGTAATAGAGCAGCAGGAAATGCTAGCAGAATGCTTGGTTGTATAGGGAGAGGTATTAGCAGTAGAAAGAGGGAAGTGCTCATGCCATTGTAGAGAACACTGGTGAGACCTCACTTGGAGTATTGTATGTAGTACTGGAGACCGTATCTTCAGAAGGATATTGATACTTTAGAGAGAGTTCAGATAAAGGCTACTAAACTGGTTTATGGATTGCAGGATAAAACTTACAAGAAAAGGTTAAATTAACTTTACATGTATAGCTTGGAGGAAAGATGAGACAGGGGGATATGATAGAAACATTTAAATACATAAAGGGAATCAACACAGTAAAGGAGGAGACTATATTTAAAAGAAGAAAAACTACCACAACAAGAGGACATAGTCTTAAATTAAAGGGACAAAGGTTTACAAATAATATCAGGAAGTATTACTTTACTGAGAGGGTAGTGGATGAATGGAAAAGCCTTCCAGCTGAAGTGGTAGAGGTTAACACAGTGAGGGAGTTTAAGCTTGCGTGGGATAGGCATAAGGCTATCCTAACTATAAGATAAGGCCAGGGACTAATGAAAGTATTTTAGAAAATTGGGCAGACTAGATGGGCCGAACGGTTCTTATCTGCAGTCACATTCTATGTTTCCTGTCTATTCAAACTTTTCTAACTAAACTATTCTTTCTGTTATCCATTTGTTTTGGGGTTTTTTTGTGTTCCTTCTTCTGTTTGTCTCCCTTACCATAAAATATATATTTATAAATAATGTATGTTTTAACAGAAAGGTTCTCATCTTATAATTTCTTATATAATAAATACAAAAGTCAAATATTGTTTTGAAAATATAGGAATGTGATTAAAAGTCTAGATTTTGTATCCCACAAGACGTTACCCTGCTACAAACAGATAGTTGTTGCTTGTTTTGTTACAGTCTTCTCTGAATAATAAGCACCCACCCAGCAAGAAGTTTTTCCCAAGCTCAGGTAGTGGCTGTTCCATGGACTGCATTTTATTACCAGTATTCTTGTAACATGAAGGTGCCTGTGTTTGAAATATTTGCAACACAATCAGTGGATTGTTTAATTTTAATAAAGTGCATATGTGATATATGGTAGGTTTAATTACCTCTGGTTTTGTATGGGCTGGAAGGGAAAGGTCAAATAGCACAGTGACTCAGGGTACCTGCCCACATTTACAAACAGAGTTGGGTATTCTATTTTTCAAGATGTTGCTGCTACCAGTGTGTCATAGATCAGTGTCACATGGGGAATTTATGAGGACACATTTGTGCTGTTTCAACTTGTATTTATGGATTCATTGCTGAACAGGAGTGTAAGTAGGAATTGTTGCACATTCATGTTGTCTCTCTAATTTCTCTTAACGTTTAGTTATTTTTTATTTATATGGTGTTAACTTATTCGGTAGTGCTGTACTATAGACTCTTAAAAAGAAAACACTACATAAAACCCTACATATGATAAAAACAGTGATCATCACTATAACAGGATTGCCTTTCAGTGTGGACACCCAAGCAAGTGTTTTTGAGTGTGTAAGGTGTCATGGGCAAAGCAAAATGGGCAAGCTTTCAGTGTTCTCAGTTATACGAGGAAAGAAGAAAAGACAAGCTTAAAAGTAAACTCCCCCACCCCAAAATAAACAAAACTTCTTGTGGGAATTTATCAGATTTTTGGGCAAATGACAAATCTAGTTATGCTTTTTTACTCTCCATAGCAGTAATACAGGGACGTAATAAGGGGGAGGAGAGGGAAACTGCAGTACTAATAATTAAAAAGACAAAAAAACAATACAAACATAAAACAATGTTCAAACAGACACATCACAAAGGTATGTTTACAAAAAAGTTTAAAAAAATATGTACCAGTATATATAAATAAATATAAATATAATATATATAATATAAATATATATATATATATATATAAATATTAGTTTCATTTTCTTTTTTACAATTTTTTTTTTTTTTTTTTGTTATTATTACAACAAAAACGGATTCCCCATGGACGATCCTCCATTGTTCGTGAGTTTAGCTCTACTGAGCTGGACTATCAAGAAGTAATAGGACTGTAACAAGGCACATTTTTAAAACATGATAAGAGGACTTACACTCTTCACACATAAAGAAATTCAGCAAGTTGAAGTACTTTATGGGCCTGTAGCCCATTGAAACTTGTAACATGAGCAGGAAAGAAGGATGACAACTTCCTAAGCATAAAGAAAATTAGATAATAACTACTAACATTACACATGGACGCAAAGCAATATTAAAATTTTCATTGCTACAATCAGATATATAGAAGCGCTTCAAACACCGTAACCATTTGCAGCTCACAGTAGTGGTTTTGGTGCAATGAGAGTCTTGAGAGTATTCAAACAGTTTTAGAATAAGTTGACTTCTTAGGTCAGTGATGGCGAACCTATGGCACGCGTGCCACAGGTGGCACGCCGGGCCCGCCTTGTTGGCACGCGGCCATAGGTCGCCGGGAGAGAGGGGGCTGCTGGCTGTCTGCAGAGTAGGCACCTGCCTGCCCGAAACGGCAGGCGCCTACTCTGCTTCCGGGTCGGGAGGCAGGGGGAGGGCTCTAGCAAGCAGCTCCCCTGTCCTCCCGCGCGATGCTGTGTGGATCGTTGCTGCGCGTTACCATGGCAACGCTCCACACAGCATCGCGCAGGAGGACAGAAGCTGCCACAAACAAACTTACCACCAGACCACCAGGGATGACTGCATACAGCATTAATATAGCTTTTCTTTTGGTTGTTATGTTTTTTTACCCCTTACCACCCACAGCACCCCTTACCACCCCTTACCACCCTCAGCACCCCTTACCACCCTCAGCACCCCTTACCACCCACAGCACCCTTACCACCCACAGCACCCCTTACCACCCTCAGCACCCCTAACCACCCTCAGCACCCCTAACCACCCTCAGCACCCCTAACCACCCTCAGCACCCCTTACCACCCACAGCACCCCTTACCACCCACAGCACCCCTTACCACCCTCAGCACCCCTAACCACCCTCAGCACCCCTTACCACCCACAGCACCCCTTACCCCCACAGCACCCCTTACCCCCACAGCACCCCTACCACCCTAAGCACCCCTTACCACCCTCAGCACCCCTAACCACCCTCAGCACCCCTTACCACCCACAGCACCCCTTACCCCCACAGCACCCCTTACCCCCACAGCACCCCTACCACCCTAAGCACCCCTTACCAGCCACAGCACCCTTACCACCCACAGCACCCCTTACCACCCTCAGCACCCCTAACCACCCTCAGTACCCCTAACCACCCACAGCACCCCTAACCACCCACAGCACCCCTTACCACACACAGCACCCCTTACCACCCTCAGCACCCCTAACCACCCACAGCACCCCTTACCACCCACAGCACCCCTTACCACCCACAGCACCCCTACCACCCACAGCACCCCTACCACCCACAACACCCCTTACCACCCACAGCACCCCTTACCACCCACAGCACCACCCACAGGACCCCTACCACCCACAGGACCCCTACCACCACAGTACCCCTACCACCACAGTACCACCCACAACACCCCTACCACCCACAGAACCACCCACAGCACCCCTACCACCCACAGCACCCCTACTACCCCTTACCCCCACAGGACCCCTACCACCACAGTACCACCCACAGCACAGCACCCCTACCCGCCCACACACATACAGCACACCCCACACACACACACACACACACACACACACACACACAGCACTCCACACCCTTACACAAACACACTGCACCCCTCAATGCAGTATGTGTGTGTATTCAACAGTCTGTCTGTATGTGTACTCAGCGGACTGTGTGTGTGTGTGTGTGTGTGTATTTAGCGGACGGTGTGTGTGTATGTATTTAGCGGACGATGTGTGTATGTGTTTAGCGGACGATGTGTGTATGTGTTTAGCGGACGGTGTAAGAATGTGTTCTGCAGTCTGTGTGTATGTATTGCATTTGTTGGAGATACTAATAAATATAAGCTGCATTTTATCTATTTATATCATTATTTAAAATCTGTATCATTGAACTCTCTGTTGTGTTATTCTTTTAAAACAAAAGATGTTAATTAGTTCGGACAACTGTACAAGTTGTTTTTTCTAAACTTAAACCTCAGTATTCAGGTTTAATTGCAGTGTTGGCACTTTGAGGGAAAAAAAGTTGGCATATATTGCGGTTTGGGCACTCGGGCTCAAAAAGGTTCGCCATCACTGTCTTAGGTCATTTGCTGAGAGTAAACGGTAAACCCTTTCAGCCAATGAGCTAGCCCTGCACAGCGTCTGCCAGAAACCTCAGCATAGGCGCTTCTGTTAGCTATCCTGAGCTAGGCCCTGAGGTGCAGGTCTAACTCACTGGCTGAGAGCATCAGGTGATCACTCTCAGCCAATGACCAGCCCTGTACCGACGGAAGCTCTCTGTCTGATGTAGTGGAGGCGGGGATTTGCACCCCCCAGGTAGGAAGTGAAATCCTTCTAAAATGGTTTGACTACTTACAATGAGGGACAGGGCCAGAGGGCTCTTGGAAGAATAATCAGCCCAGCGTGCTGTAGTTGTTATGGGCTTGGAGTGTACTTTTAATAATTAAACTTTATTTCATGGGGGAAAAAAACACTTTAAATGGATAAAAGTCATAATGGATGCTGAAATGAAAACACATCTTTTAAAATAAAATGTAAAATGATGCCTAATTATTATTACATTTAATATATTGAACTGTATGAGAGAGGTTTCTTTGTTCCTGTGCCCTTTTTCTCAGTGTACACTCTTCTAGAAGCTGCTGTCTGCTAAATTTGCTGCATATTATTGGGGATGTCTTTTAAGCACAGTGTAAGGATCACCTTGTTTGCAAGGTTAGCCGTTTGATGACAAGCATCTATTAAGCAGAACATAAGCTTGTCACCAGACCAGAGAGTCCTGAAATCTGGAAGCATTTTTTATTTTATTTTTTATAACATTTAGCAAATCCATGCCTTGTTTAATGCTTTTGTGTATGTTCTCAAATCAAATGGGATGAGTTCTTACAGCAAACATGTAAACAGCTGTTGAAAGAGAGAGGGGAAAAAAAGCTTCACAGAATGGAGTATTTGCCAAGTCCATTGCTGCCATGTGTGCTGTGTAATACTTGTCATCTCAAGTGAGTCATTAAAAGGTTTCCCCTAATGGCACTTTGAAGTGCTGTGACAGCTTGAGAGCATCTATAAATTGCCACAAACAGCGTTCATAGTGAGTTAGCTAATTGCTTGCTCTTTGACTTATTAGGAGTCAGTGAGTTAAATAATTTGTCACATGTGTGGCTTCTAATAAATAATGTGACTTGCCAGCTTGCTAGCTGTTCTTTGTGTGATGTATTGGAATCCTTCTGAACAATGTCACATGTGGCAAAGAAATACTGTGACTGGTCAGTACTGCTCCTCATGCTTGTCATGCATTTTGAAATATGTACTTAAATATTTAATTACACATAACTAAATTAAAAACACACAGCCCTTTCTTCTTTTTCGCTTTCTTTCTTTGTTTGTTTGTTGGTGGAGAGGAAATATTCTTGCAAAGAAATATAAACAGTATATGTAACTATAATTTTATATTGTGTGTGTTGAATATGAATTCTTACAGGCCAACATTGAAACCATGTGTTGCAAAAGTCCATGTCATGGAGCTGTCTTTAAGCTGATATTTTATAGAAGTGACACAAACCCTGCGGTGACCTCTTTTCTTGAAAATCCTGGCTTTAAAAAAAAAAAAAAAAATGTCAGCTGTTTAAATGAGCTGTATTGTTAGTTTAGAACATTACCTGGGATGTTGTGTTTTTAAATCATATATGTTTCCAAAGTTTGTTTCTTACTAAATGCATACATGTCTAAAATACAAATCACATAGATTTAAAAAAATGATTAGGCTTAGGTCAATGTCTATTAATGGAACACTGAAGGTACCCAGATAACTTTATTTTAATGAAGTGATCTGGGTGCAGTGGGCCTTAAAGGGATTCTCTAGTGCCAGGAAGACAAACCCATTTTCCTGGCAGTGTAGAATCCCGTGGTGCCTGCCTCCCTCCCGCCCCTCATCCCACATAGCTGAAGGGGTTAAAACCCCTTCAGTCGCTTACCTGTATCCAGCGCTGATGTCCCTTGGCACTAGATCTGGCTCCGCCCACACTCCTCGGCTGACGTCAGCAGGAGAGACCTAATGCACATGCGCCGTGCTCGCATTAGGATTCCTGTGAGGCTGGAAGTCCCCATGCATGCGTAGCATGAGGACTTCCACTAGAGAAGGACTTAACCCTGCAAGGTAATTTTTGCAGTTTCTCAGAAACTGCAGTAATTACCGCTATGGGGTTAACTGATATGGGACATTGCACCCAGACCACTTCAGTGAGCTGCCTACAGTGTCCCTTTAAGTAGATACAGCAATGTTTACACTGCAGGATTAAATATGTCTGTAGTAGCGGTCTTCCTGACCGACACTAGAAGGACTTCCACTCTGAGAACTGTGGGTTTTTAGTGTATGCCTGTGTGTGTAGTGACCGGGGCATTGCGATAGTTGGAGACAGCTTCTGGAAGCTGAAGAACGTGTGTGATGGGCCCCCTCTTCAGTATGAAGGCTGCTGGGAGCCTGCAGGGGCTGTGGTGGAACTAAAGTAGTGTGGGCAAGAATTCGTTTTTTACACAGTTACACAAAAATTGACACACAGTTACAGTCACTGACACCATTACACACAGATACACGCACAGTGACACAGTTACACACATTGACATACACGCATACATTCAGGTGCACACTGACACAGATACACACAGAGTAACACACATGATGGTCTTATTATTAGACACCCTCCTGTTTCTTACCTTTTGGGTGCAGGAGGGTGGCCTTTGCTGGCTGGGGCTGTTGTGAAGCAGGGTTTGGTTCTCCCCTCCTCCCTGCTACACGAGTGTTAGCTGGGAGGAAGTGGCCTACTGTTACTTCCTCCCACCACTGCCATGATCATTAAAGGAGCAAGGTTGAGCTATTAGATGGCCACAGCGTACGACCATGCCCCTTGAGACATATGTCCATTCGTTGACAATAGTGATTGTCATGCCCTGATTGCGGACCAGAAGGTGACATCCCCTCTTGCTATGCAACGGCCTGGGGGGTTAAATGAGGAGACTTATGCTTATTCAAAGCTCTCTCGTGTTGACTCTGCCATTTCTTCAGCCCCTGGCACTTCATCTTCCAGAATCAACACCAACTTAGAAGAATAAAACACAGAAGTCTGCTGAGGATCTTTAGACAAACTTGCGTGATATGCACAAACATGCCTGATTCCCACAGTCATCACTCGCATGTGGCTTTGGAAAGTTACAAAACTTGGCAAAATAAGTCCTGCCTTCTTATGTCCTTTGACTATGTTAGAATTTCAGCACGATGCCAATGAAGTTTATTGGAGTATTTCATAAAAATTAAGCCTTCTTATGATGTATTTTGTCTGCTTTAGAATTTCAGTTCCAATGCAGTTAAAATGAAATACTCTGAAATATCCTGTCTCTTTAAGCTGTATATTTACCAACATGTATCAATACTAAATAACCACACAACAGTGATGACCAACCTTGGCATTTCAGGTGTCATGAACTACATTTGCATTGTTGATCAAGTAATCTGTCTGACTTAGCTTTTATAGGAAATGTAGGTCACCAACATCTAAAATCCCATGATTGGCCCTCATTGCCCAAGAGCAAGGAAATTGCAAAGAAAACAAAATAACTTGTCTTTTACAAATCTGACAAATCATTTTGAATACAATGCTGTTCTTCCAGGACAAAATTCCATAGAGTGAGGTAAGATTGTAAAAACCTCCCCATATATCAGGTTACTAACGCACCGTTAAAAGTATACAAAAAATAAGGAAAGACACTTAAACTTGCTCTTGTTAGTCATCAATCATTCAGTTTTAGCCTCTTAAACACATTTATTTGGTGAAAGAGTGAATCTGCAACGTTAAAAGGGTGACCACAAATGGCAGTTGATATGTTTAATAGTTTAAGTGAATGTGATTTAGCGAAAGGACGTTAGCATACACTTATTTAAGGAAGAAAAAAAAAAGCTCAGTTAAACAAGTCAGTCTGTCCTACAGGAACGTGAATGTGCTCCACATGTACCTTAATTATGTAGTTCGTTTTTGTTTTTTTGTTTGTTTTTGGGGGGTAGGGTTTGTTGTTGTTTTTTTCCATGATTTAGGATATGTAGCCTTTTACATAAAGAAAAAAACCTCAATAACAGTAGTAAGGGGGAGATTAAAGAAAACATCTTTCCTATAGGTATTACTTAAAAGGCCTGCACAGCAACGCACGCATACTGACACATAGGTTGCTTAACTTTGTATAAAGATTCACCCATTTGAGCAAATAAACTAAAACTCAAGCTTCCATTCACTTGTTTCTGATGTATGCTTTTTTAAATCAATGAAAAGCGACCATAGGGTCATTAGCACATCCACCCGTACTACTGGTATACCCTGCATTGCCCTCCTGTACAGTTGGGATTTAGGAGTAAATATTCAACAATATTAACAAAAGCTATAAGATTAGGAGGATTGGCTGACAGGTCTCAACTACTTAGGAATCTGCTTGAATAACAAGTACTGGGGATTTGCAGAAAACAAACATCATTCCAATATGAGTATTTCTATAGGGAGAGCTGGCAAGGAGTGTTGAAGGGCCATTGTCCTCTTGACCACAAGCATACGGTAATTTTAGGCTATAGCCTCACAGCACCATTCGTCTGCTGATTAAATGCAGTAGGACTTGCCAGTACTACTTGCCCCGTCGCAGGCCAAACATTGGCAACCTTCCTTAAATATCTCATGTATTTTTAACACACATTTACATGCATATTAATGGACTGTAAATGACCCTTGGACATACTTGAAATAAAAAAAATAAAAAAATACAATTGAAATATACTCTGGAATGCGAACATAGTGTTGTTGTTCCTTAAAGGTGAACTCCCATTTTCCATGATTATTAATTTTCTGTTTTCTAATCTTGATATTTAAAAAAATATGTATTTGTGAGGTTTAAAAACATTAAACCAAATGTAGGAATCCATACTGTTTTATCTGACAAGTGAGTGCCTCCATCTTAGCGTCCCGTCAACCAATGTTACAAACTCTGCCATTTCCACCTGGCAGTCCACATAGAAAAAGGATATAGAAAGAAGGAGAAATGAAGCAATGTTTCTACACCTAGTACCCATTTTCAGTGTTTGGCCTGGCTTTTCTTTGTCTTATCTGGATTATGAATGTCATTTGCTAAGTCTCTTATATAAATGTAAAAGAAAATGACATCTCATGCAAAGTTTTATTAATTGGTATAAATTCCATTAAGGTGTAATTTCCCCTTCAATACACACTTCATTGTTATTTATCTTACAAATGATTTGATAAGGAAAAGCTTGGACTATCCCCACAGTTCTTTTGACATGTCACAGAGACACGAAAAGTGATCTGTAGTGAAGCTGCCTCTGAACACAACATAGTGTCCATCAAACCAGGGCCGGATTAATGTAGGGGCTGATAGAGCTGAAGCTCCCAGCCCATGCTCATGGAATAGGCACATACTTTTTGTAAAATTATTTATTTAACTACGCTTCACATGTTCTTGCTTTGAGAATTAAGTATGAAAACATAAGAGGGATGTAGGGGAACAAAGCTTGTGTGGATTAGTGGCAATTAAATTAGTTAAAGTAAAGCTGACTTTGCACTGTGCAAATGCTCCTGCTGCTTCGGTCTCTCTAATACTGTGTCATATCCCCTTTCTTTCCCCCTACACTCACTACATTCGCCTTTTCTCTTTCCCAGACTGCTTGCTAGTAAGAAGGTAAGAAGAGGAGTGGACAAATGAGTGCTAAGGGACAGTTCCCAGAAAGTGTAGACCAGGAGCATCATTAGCACTTGTGCAAAGCCCAGGGGCTGTCTACATAGTATGCCCTTAGTTGGCCTGTCTGCATGATTGGTTGGCAGCTTTACATGCATTCACAGTTGACTTTCCAACTCTTTGGACAGACTCGATTTTGTAATTAGACTTATCGGAATTGTCAGTGTCGGGCCCAATGGCCTCCTAATCCGGCCCTGCATCAAACAGAGCAAACATGCTTAGTTTATTTATATTGTACAGTGCTGCAAAAAATTCTGGTGCTTTACAATAGTAATATTAATGATAATAATTCACAGTGTCTACCTATAACACTGTTTTTGGAGCAGTTTTCACTTTTCCTTATAACTGTGTACAAGCTATTAATAGTTTCCATCTTGATTTTTTTTCTATTTTTTGTTTAACATCTCTATATATCTTTTTGCTTGCACGTTATCACTAGGACAACACGCAGTAAAAATGTCAGAAACTCTAACACAGCAAAGCAGACATGTTACAAACAGCTCCCATCTGGAGTGTTTTAGCTCCGTACATCTCTCCTCACTTGTTATAACCAACATTTACACCACCATAGGTATGAGAAAACGGTGGTAAAATTAAGCTTCTCTTACTTTTTTTTTTTCTTTTCTATTTACATTATTTGTTGGAATAGTAGTTGTGTCTCCTGTGATTTGTGAAACACAAATATGTGTTGCTTTAAAACATGCTGTCAGTACTGTGTTAGTTGTATATAACTAGGTCATTCTCATCTTCATCAGCTGACCTGAAAACCGAAACTGCCTGTCTGATGTAATTCAAACTGCATAGCTTTATGTCTATTTACATGACGTTTATTGTTGTTGTTCTTTTTGTCACAATATTACGGTCTCAAGCACCAATTTAAGGTATGTGGCCCTGTCTCAGAAATGCAGTTGGGAATGTGTGGGCAGTTACATAGCTCTCTTGTTGTCTTTGGATGACACTAAAGGGACTTTGCATTACAAACCTTCCTTAAAATGCAGAATGGAGACTGGATTATATTTTCTAATAATCTACAGAGAGCAAAATAATTTTGTGAGTGAGAAATACACGTTTTGGTTAATCTTCACATTTTCTGCCATTTTATTTTTGTTTTAGTTTATTTATTCATATATATTTTTGTCTGTTTGAAAATGCTTGATAAACTTTTAGATCGTTAGACCTTGTTATCAAATTCATCCTGTTTCAAATGATAAAATATCTTTATAAATTCACCTTCTTAATGTAGATAGGGCTGCGATCCCTGTTCTATCAGTAGTATTCCCTTCTTTTTTTATGAATGGGTCTCTAAGGTCAAGGAAATTTGAATCCAGCAGTTGCTGGTGATAACAGTAACTGGTATATATATTAAAATATACATACTCAAAATGGATTGGTTGGACACACTAACTAACAAAGAACTCCTCGCCAAAAAAATTCTCTTGACCTGGAGATCATATATACTCACCCTAGACGAATCTTTCAAGACCAAGGAGAAAAACCCCTTTGTCATACACAGCATGGTTCTTGGCTGCGGTGCTGGCGGGTTGAGATTCCCTGGCAGTAATTCCTTGACGGGCTTAGCTCAACCTATCCCCGAACACTGGCTTACCATTGGGCTGGAGGGCGGGAGGCTAAGGAAAACCGGCAATTAGTTTACTATGTTCTGTTCAATTTAATTTAGTTTGGTCTTACAATTCATGGAACCGCAGACCTTCTTTGGTGTACCTTCTTCTGCTCTTAACTGTTAAACTGCAAAATATTGTACGTTCCATTGCCCTGAGCAGCAACACCTCATAATCCCTGATCCACGCAAGTAGTGTCTCGGAAGAACTGGCAATAGCTGAGCCTGACGGACACCCACATCTAAAGTTAACTGTCTAAGCTCAATCTCTTGCTTATTAACAATGACCTATTTGGTTTGGTAACTCTTATTTGTTTTGTTTTGCTTTTTTTTTTCTGTTTTGTTTATGTTGAGAAAATCACAAAATAATGAATGTAACTTACCGAATAACAGCTTAAAAGCATAAATGATAATGTCACTCATGTTAGATTTGTGTACCATGCATTCACAATAAAAATGGTTTTAAAAAAATATATATACATTCTCAAGCCATATATACATTTTCACATAATCCACTGCCCAGACATGTGAAATTCTGTTTATATTCCTTCCTAACAATGAAAGATGACATTTTGCTCATTAGACTTCATATGCTGTGATTTAATAAAACAGTTTATTATGTATTATCATCTCTATTTACAGTTATTGTGTTGCAGATTCTTAAACTACCCTTCATAAAAATATTTACGGAAGTTATTTGTGTACGTACCGTAAGTATGTGTATAGCTAAAGATGAAAATTTTGGTAAACTGCAATAAAGAGGGGATACAACTATGATGATAAGGAGACTCCTCTGTACTTAGCAGAACAATAATTTTTAATTCCCTTTGATGAAACCAGCTGAATATATTGTTGTGACTGTTTGTTTTCATCATTGGTGAAGCAGGGATAATAAATAGTGGAATAAGTTGAAATGACACGTTTACTCGTGATTAGTAACATATTATAGGACTGACACAGAGCTAAGTTCAGCTTTCTTTTAGTAAAGTAGAATAAGTGAACCTACAATTTTGACAACAAAGTTTTAGCACTGGTGCAGGGCCTGCCCTAATATCTGTAATTCACAAAATGTTTAACAGGTTAAGTGTGGCTAGGGAGTTTTAAATTATAATTGAATTTCTGAAAATTGTCTGATATTTGTTTGCCACTTTCTAGCACAGAACAGTAAACCCCCACGCAAGAAATCAAACAATACAAACGGATTAACCTGTCATATAATGCAAATACTGACCTAAATAGAACAAGGAATCATTTTGTAAGAATTTAATTATTTTGTTATTGATGGCCCAGATCGAAAAGTAACTTGACAAACTAAATGTAAAAAAATAAATAAAAATACATCGGGAGTTAAAGTGGAAAACTGCTCAAAAAGATGTGATCGTTGCTAAGTCTCTGAATAATTAGTTTGTGCTGCTGGCCGCGAGCTGCCGTGTACCATGACATTACCTTTTTTCAACCTCGTAGCATAATGTTAAATGCAGTAAGATTTGAAAGTGGCTTAGAACAGTACGAGCTTTGTTCCTCATACCGTGCATATATTTATCTGGTCTGGAACAGGCATTAATCTTTAATTACTGTATAAACATGTAAAACAGGTGTGGAATAACTACACTTCCAAATATGCAATGTTTATCTACTTACTGGGTGTATGTGGCGGATTTGCTTTTTGAAGGACTTCACCTTGCTAAGTCCAATGACTTTGGAGGGGAGAGGACAGAGAAATTACCAAATCCCACATAAAAGAGAAATTGTCAGTTATAAATTATGCAAAAAAAACAACATCCTTCTGCTATATTTTTGTGAGCATGGGTTGGGATGTTGGGCAGTTTACTGGAGAAAGTAGGTTATTCAGTGCAGCATGAAGCCCGGCCTAGGTTTCTTATAGGCCTTGCGCTGGAAATGTGGTGTGAGGCGATATAAAGCAGCGTTTTGTGACTGCCATGGTCAAACAATGAACTCTCTGTTAGTGGAAGCCCACATTACTGCAGCCCTGCCTGGCTGGATGGAATGCCTACTGAAACCCAGGTTTAAAGCTCTTGGCCTTCAAGTGAATTAATTTTACTCTTTTTTTGTTGCTTTAACCTCTGATTTTTTTATTTTTTTTTATATATATATATTTTTTTCTTAACTAAAATGTAAAGCCCCTTTGTTTTACTAAAGCAGTATATTAATTTGTAATATACTGTAGAGAAATTAGTAGCAATAAAAAAAAAATTTAAATTTAAATGAAAAATTCTGGTTTGTGTTTTTCTAGGTTTTTAGAGATTGTTTACTGCTGGTTTTAATTTTAGTCTTGTTTAAACATTTGTATACCGTCGCCTAAGCAGTGCTATATAGTAGGATTGTTTTCAGTCCTTTATGGCACAGAATTGCAATATTCTCATGTACCGCTTGAGTGCGTATTTGCCACTTTGTAAATGAGGTCATTTGTTTTGGGAATCCTTATTTATCTACACCTCAGAATTTCTGCTCTAACCTAATCTACCCCATAGAGTAAAACACTGGAAGTTTTCATTTCAAAGTGTTTCCTCTTTTATTACATTTGGAGTAGATATTTGTTATTCCTTGAAGTGCAAGCCAATGGTAAAATGGCAGCAATGTTTCCTTTAAAAGGAAATGAAAAGTATAGCATATATAGCAGATCTGTGGGCAAATCGTCATGGAAACAAGTTATTTGTTTTATACGGTCTTGATTGTGCCACATATTTTGCCATATCATTATAGAATAATAACAATGTATCTGTTTGCCATGTATCTCTTGCTGATTCTGCATTATGTTAGTATATTACATTAAAAAAATAATAAAAAATACACACACACACACACACTTGTACTACGTGTACTTTATTTTTGCATTATTGAAATAATCAATTTAAAATATTGAAGAAAACAAATTAAATAAAAAAGTACACCTCTGTCCATTGTTATGTTATGTCCAATACCAGGTTCTTCTGAGACCATAAACTTGCTAAATGTTCCTCAATCAATATCCCATAAACATGTGTGCAGTAACTATTTTGTTATTGTTATATTCATTTTTTAGTTCCGATATCAAATAAGTATTGGGATTCATGAAAAATAATATGTGAAAAATATGTTAATTTGCGGAGTAGCTTTGTTCATGTGTTTTTATTAATGAAGCTACTTAAAGCCCTACTTGCACTCAGCTTTTGTATAAGTGCATTGTTAGCAAGGGTATGTGAGACCTTATATATAAGTAATGTTAACAGTTTTAGTGTTTGCGAAAACCATGAAATATCATTTACCTGCCAGAGGAAGTCACTGGTTGCCCTCTGACTTAACACAATGGACGTTAACAACCTATACTCCCTCCACACATAATTGCTTAGAACTGCAGTCATTGGCAAAAAAAAGTCAGACATTATTATTATTATTATGATAAACATAAATAAAAAATATAGTTACATTCGAGGATTCTACAATTGCTGTGACTATGCCCTTTCTAACATGAGTTCTTCCCAGACCAGGACGTGCAAGTTGGAGAGGTGTGGCAGAAATGGTGAGCTTGTGGAGAAAAATAAATTAATATAAATAAAAAAAGAGTGTAGCAGAATAAAAATAGAAGAAATATTAGAATGTACTATGTAGCTAATAAAGGGACACTAGACACCAGGGCAACTGCAGCCTAAAGTAGTGTTTCTGGAATGTATAGCATGTCCCGGAGGGTTACCTTTGAGAATGATGTATTTTCAGTGAAAGTTTGTGTTTAAAATGCTGCCTAAATCGACCTCCTGTGGCTATCACTCAGACACACTAGCAATACTTCCTAGACGAGGTGCTACAATCTTTGCATGACCTACGTTCATACTGTGTATTGAGACACTGAACGCTCCCTATAGAAATGCATTGAATCAATGCATCTCTACTAAATAGATGCTGATTGGTGCAGCTTGGAGTTTTGCCTCGCATGTACCCTAGCATGGTTCCCTTCATCAAGATTGATGATCTTAGCCAAGGAGCATGGACAGCCACAGAGAGACATGGCAAGGGAAGAAAGGTAAGTAAATCTTACCTTTTTACTTAATTTTGGGGAGGAGGTAGACACCTCAGCAGAGAGTAGGACACTATACCATTAGAAATACATGTTTGGATTCCTAATGCCATAGTGTTTTTTTAAAGTGACATAGATTGTATTATAGAGTGATTAATAGTAGAAATAGCCATTAAACAGTATTTTATCTTATTCACCCTGGTAAAAAACAAAAAAACAAAAAACATAATTTTTACCCCTGTCTCAGTCATGCACTGAGACATGCTACAGCACCTTCTAGTAAACACCTAAATAACAATGCACTGCCAACCACTCAGACAATCTACTAAACACTTTTTTTTTTATATGAGCATAAAACATACTCTTTATAGCCTAATTTAGACCATTAAGATGCCAATATACACAGATATGTAGTAAACTATTTTTTTTTTTTTTTACCTATCTTTGAAATGGTCCTTTTAAAATTCGGGAGGTAAATATTTAGTAATATATGAGTGTGTGTCAGACTTCTAGACTAAATGAGCCCCATCCTTAAAACCAGGCCTTGAGTGGTTCCTCTGAAGTGTCTGAATAATTTAGTTTTAGCAGTCGGAGCTAAGCATCCAAGCCCTACATTTCTGTAGGCAGTGTTTCTGGTGAAGGATGGAATAAACACAAAAAAAAAGCAATCTATCATTCAGAGACATAAAATGACTAACTGACATCCCTAATCCATTTCCCAGGTTCTCAAGTCTAGAGCCATAAGGGAAAACAGAGGTTATCTGGACAGAGCGATAAGAAGCAGGAGCTGTTAATTTAGAAACAAAATCTAGATTTCTTCATTTTTTTTTTTTCCTTCTCCAAGTCATAATAATCCCTCACAGGATGAAATTACAGTTCAGCTCTCAGTCTGAATAATCACAGCCCTTACTGGGATCTAAACATTTCAGAACATAGCGTAAGCGTTTTTAACAAGCATTTGTTTTATTGACCTAACAGGCTGCCTTAAGAACTAAATTGGATTCTGGTCAGAAAAGCAAAGATGTAACCCTGTTGCCAAAGATAACATATTATGCTAATTAGGACTGTCCTGGCCAGTGGCCTCTTTGCCTTTGAATGTAAAATATTTCTTTTACTTTGCTGGATCATTTAAATATATATTTACCTATGTGTGTGAGAAGAGCAACAGGGCATTCCTAAGGAAGACCATAGATTTAAAACTTATAGTAGAATAAAATGGTTGCATATTACTGTTTCACTTTCACACTGTATGATTGTCGTGATATATTTCTTTGGTTTGTTTTACTAAATGCTGTGGGTTATGCTTGTTTTAATAAAAAAAAAAAATTGACATGGTGAATGGTATGAAAATCGATTTGATTGGAGGAGCACAACATTTGGCCAAAAAAGCACATCCCCAATCCAATGCTTCTCTGTGAGAAGCAGAGGAGTCTCAGCACTGGAAATGAGTTAAAAGGTTACTCCAACCACCATGGCCACTTCAGTGATTTGAAGTCCTGGTGATAGGAGTCTGTAGGTCCTGTGTTTCTGCTTTAAACATTGCACACATAAAGAGATATTGCACGCACAGATATTAAATTATTCCCTTGCAAGGAAATGCTTGCACCCCCCCCTCCCTCTTGGTGCGTTTTTTAGTTGTTGTTTTTTTAACCCTCCCTCTGGTGATCCGGAGTGCATGCATGCCCTCTGAGCTGGCAATTGGTCCAGTCACAGGCTTCTCTATGAGAAACCTGTGATTGAACAGTGTGCAGCCCCTTTGACATTAGGAGGTGGCATGGAAGTTAGCGATGAGAACGTCACCCGGCGCTGGATTCCAGGTGAGTAAAAAAACTTTTACTTTAGGTTTTAGAGCAATTGAAGTGGTGTTACCTTCTCCATAATGCCCAATATGGTAATTTACACAGAAACTGTTCCCCACGCTCCAAAGTATTAAATAAACCCTTTAATTATTCCATAATTAATGTAACTTATTTGTTGTAAATATCGTCGTAAAACATGTCTAGTAGGCACTGGAAATTTGTTGTTAAACTGGTGAAAATCTCTTGTCAGCCATATCCTCAAATATTTGATGGCAGTTGTGGACCATTGCCAAAGGATTAACGTTCACTTTTTGAAGCAAAAGCGTTGGACAGTAGTGGCTATGGGGAGAAACCGGATTGGAGAATGGGCTAGTGCTTGCTTTTGGGAGAGAAAGGATTAAAGAATGGGCTAGTGTTGGCTGTGGGAAAAGGCATGGGTGAACAATGGGCTAGTGGTGGTTGTGGGGAAAGGCAGGAGTGGAGAATGGGCTAGTGGTGGCTGTGGCGGAAGGCAGGAGTGGAGAATGGGCTAGTGGTTGCTATGGGGAAGGATGGTGATACATTGGTAAATGGGCTAGTAGTGACCAAGGGGAGGGATGGGGATACAGTTTGGTACTGCAGGCTGTAGGGAGGGATAGGTGAGGATGAGCTACTACTGGCTGTGGTAGGAGGATTACAATTGCTCAATTAAGTAAATTATCTGAAATCTGTATTTGAATTGTACAGATATGTTTACATAAATTAAACAGGTGGCATGTAGGGGGATTGTTGGAAAGAGATACTACAATTGGGGTACAAAAACAGTGAGAATGCAGAGTGCACACCACACTTAAATCACATGCATACACATACAGTCACATGGCACTACACCCATGGTGCAAACATACTGACACACTACACAAACACTCAAAGTCATACAAACATAGTGCCACATTGCATAAATACATCCATTCATACAAACATACTGCCCCACTCCACCCCCCCCCCCCTAACATGCAAACACATTGGCATAATTCACAAATACCCTCTTTATACATACAGCCATGCTATACAAACATGCTACACACGTAAAAAAAAACACCATCTTGTATACAAAAAACATGCATTTAAATATACTCTGCATCCACACTACACACAAATATATATACCAGTGCTCACAGTGGCTATATGCACACATGTATACTTTCATATTTCATACACTTGCAATCCAATACATGGACTGTCCCTTTTATAGATGTATATTGGTCTGCAGGGGTCCCAAGCCTCATATGGCCCAGACACCCAGAGCCACTTTCTGGAGAGACCATTAAGGAGAGAATTGCAGTAATTGATCAGGGAAATTAAGAGTAAACAAGATCCTTAGCAGCATCTTACCTAAGAGGAGGGCAAACGTGGACAATGTTAAGGTAGAAATGACAGAGAGAATCTGGCAACAGACTGGATATGAAGTGTAAAGTTGAGGTCATATTCAACAATAATAACAAGGCAGTGAACTTGCAAGATTGGGCTGATGGGTGTACTATCAGTACTATCAGTAGTAATAGCAGAGGATTAGTTTTATAAGGAAGGAAGAAACATTTTTGAAATACTGAATTTGAAAAAGAGGGAGAACATCCAGTTGGAGACTGAAATGAAGCACCTGGTGATACTTTTTAGAAATCAGGAAAATATCATATATCATATAGGTGGTACACAGAGAAACGAATACGTGTGGCAAGGGAGGCAGTATCGAGAGAACACAGAAGGGGGCTGAGATTATATTATTAAAGTATGCCAATGTTTTCAAATTAAAAAATAAATATATATAATCTAATGGTCTTGCTCAGGGAGTTGCTTCTTGTCTGGAGTTTAGACAACCCTTACAAGACATTTACCTGAATTTTTTTGTAAGCATAAGCTTCGCCAAAGCATTTCTTTGCTGTAAAATATACCAAATACACTTTGCTGTATAGTACACAAAAGGCAGCAAAACAGCTGTGGCAGTAACTGAGCCTCTGAACAATATTGCTGTGGACTATACTTGCGTAATATCACTGTCATTTATCTAAAATATCCAGGCAATGTTTATCTTTCATTGTCAATTTGCTGTCTTAAAGCAAGAAGTGAGACAAGAGAGAGCATTTGCAGCATATTATGGAGAAATCCATTTAAAAAGTATTTTCCTCCCACAGGCACATGTCTGTTAAATTGTCTCATGAAGTGCGTATAGCTTTAGAAGTGCACAGTTTTTCATCAAATTATTCATCATGGTAGTTCATGGTTTTATAAAGCTGTAGACAGTTACCATGTCATCTTCCTGTGGTCCAGGCACTAGGCAAACTTGTTTCTATCATAACATGCCTGGAATGTCATTGGTCTTTAAAATTCTTTACATAGAATTATATCCAACACCTTCCTGACCCCATATACTCTTGAACTTAGTTTGTTAGTTTTTAAATTGCATAGGATGCCTCTTGGGTTGGGGGTGGAAAATGCACTTTTTAAATATATTGGATGAAATGAGCACCGCTAGAGTCTTTTAAAAAAAATATAAAAATTATTGGATCAAGGATAGGGCCCCTGCCCATGTGTTTGCATTCCCCAATAAATGCAGTAATACTGTTTAAAACTGAATTTGCTTTTATTCCCATTTCAGTACTTTTGTTTTATTGTACGGTAAAAATTATACTAAGTCCTCATCTTGCTTCTTTATAATTACTTGCTTGCTTCTTATTTAATTACTATATATTACGCCAGAGTTGTCAACCATCAGATATACTCAGCTGCCTAAGCAATGGGAAACAAACTGGATTAGATAACTGGCATGTCACAGGCATTAATACTATTGGACATTTTGTCTTTCAGTGAAATAAATATGATATTGGCCAATTGCATTAAAGGGTTGCTATTAGTACAATAACCACTTTATGTGTTTTATCTCTATCCACCTCCGACTCCTGTTTCCAAGATTTGTTTATTAGTTTTATCCAAATTTTGTCTGCACTACTTGGGCAGAGCTCTCACCTCTCAGGAGATAGAGCCAAGCCTTGGACTAACCATGTGTAGACTACAGCTCTGCTGAGATCTTAATAAGGTTGGAACATTGCTTAGTGAACCAGACTATATAAAGAATATAAACTAACAGCAGCTACTTTCTTAGTGCAACTACTCTTGGACATTTTTATTATTATTGGCATTTATAAAGTGCCAACTTATTCTGCAGCCATTTACAATATTATAGAAGGGGGATTTACCAATAAATGAGACAAATGTAAAATGTTACAGGAACAAAAGGTAGATAAAGTCCCTGCTCAGACAAGCTTACAGTCTGGAGGAGTGGAGTAAAAAGACACCATAGGAATGGCAACAAGGTGGAGAAGTACAAGTACTGGAGGTGAGAGTGGAGTGTGACTCTTTAAAAGAGAGCAAGAGACGTGTTCAGTGGCGTACACACAACCCATGGGGCCCCGGTGCGAAAACTGATCCGTGGGCCCCCCCGTGCGCGCGCTTACGCTGCGCGGGCAGGGGCCGCAACACATGGCGGCGGGCACCGGGTCGCAGGGCTACAACCTGTGTGACCGCAGTATGTACGCCAGTGCATGCATAAACACATACACTTTAAGGACCACTACAGACACCCAGATCACATCAGCTCAATGAAGTGGTCTGGGTGCCAGGTCTCTAGTTTTAACCCTGCAGCTGAAAACATAGCCGTTTCAGAGAAACGGCTATGTTTCACTGAGGGTTAATCCAGCCTCTAGTGGCTGTCTCATTGACAGCCGCTAGAGGATTTTCTGCGATTCTCACTGTGAAAATCACAGTGAGAAGACGCTGAACGTCCATAGGAAAGCATTGAATAATGCTTTCCTATGGGCGGTTTGAATGCGCGCGTGGCTCTTGCCACGCATGCGTATTCGGAGCTGAGAGGCGGAGAGATTCCCAGCGCCAAGGGAGTCCGGCGCTGGAGAAAGGTAAGTGCTTAAGACACACACACACAGACTCTCATGAACAGACGCACACATTTACTGACAGACACACACTCAGTGACAGACATACATACACACTCACTAACAGATGCACACAAACATACTCAGTAACAGACACACACACTAACACACACACACACACACACACTAACATACACTCACACACACACTCTAAGACTAACACACACACGCTCACACACACTCACACTCACACACTAACATACACTCACACACACTAACACACTCACTAACACACACTCACACTCTAACACACACTAACATACACTCACACACTAACACTCACAAACACACACTAACATACACTCACTAACACTAACATACACTCACAAACACACACTCACTAACATACACTCACACTCACAAACACACACTCACTAACATACACTCACACTCACAAACACACACACACTCACACACTCACTAACACTAACATACACTCACACTCACAAACACACACTCACACCCTAACACACACTCACTAACACTAACACACTCTAACACACACTCACACTCTAACACATACTCACTAACACTAACATACACTCACACTCACAAACACACACTCACACTCTAACACACACTCACTAACACTAACATACACTCACAAACACACACTAACATACACTCACAAACACACACTAACATACACTCACACTCTAACACACACTCACTAACACTAACACTCACAAACACTTTTTTTTTTTAAATCCCCCCAGCCTCCTTACCTGTGGGAGAGCTGAGGGGATTCCCTGGGGTCCAGTGGTGCTGCTGGGCTCCTGGGGGGCCGGTCACCCGGTGGGCAGGCAGGCTGGCTGGCGGGCGCGCGAGGGAGCACTGTCTCCTGGGTGCTTCCTCTTCAGCTCCCTCGCGCGCCGCGTACTGATGCCGGAGCCGGAAGATGACGTCATCTTCCGGCTCCGGTATCAGTGCGGTGCGCGAGGGAGCTGAAGAGGAAGCACCCAGGAGACAGTGCTCCCTCGCGCGCCCGCAGTACCGGCCAGCCGGATGACAGCAGGGCCAGCCTCGGGGGGCCCGGAGGTGGCCGGCTCCTGGGCCCCCCAGGAGAAGAGGCTGGCCCAGTGACATACATACCGGGTCGCAGGGCGGCCGGGCCCCCTGGTGGGCCGGGCCCGGTCGCAGCCGCGACCCCTGCGACCCCGGTATGTACGCCACTGGACGTGTTTATGAAATATACTCCGGGAGGCCATGAGCTTTTCTGAAGTGATGGGCTTTGAGGGATTTCTTAAATGATTGAAGACTACCACAGTAGGGGCGTACCTAGAGCATTTGGCACCCGGAGAGGATCCTGTGTGTTTCAGAAAGCAGATAGGCATCCAATCTAAGATGGAATAAAGGCAACCGTGATGCATTCTAGGAGATAGGGTGAAAGATCAGTGGAGGAGAGATATACCTGTGTATCATCGGCATACAGGTAGAGAAATGGCCTTTGGATTCAGCCATTATTAGATTGTTTGTTTAATCAGAGTGGTCTCAGTAGAATGAAATGAGAATGCATGCCAGATAGGTAATGAAAAGTTTTTTCATAAGCTTTGCGGAGAAAGGGAGCATAGATATGAGATGGAGGTTAAAAGGTAGCTGTCCCCGCTCCCATTTAACAACACTAGCATGTTTAAGAGGATCACGTGGACAAGTGGTGGGGTGAGAGGAAAGGAGAAGCTGAGGCACTTCCTGTTCAGTAGCCGGGTAAAACGCCTGTAGAATCGGAAAAGCATGATTGAGAGAGAGAAGAGCGAGGGGGGGAATTCTTTCCTTAAATGGTTAATCTTGTCCGTAAAATAGCATGCAAAGCTGAAAGGTTAGTTAGAATGTAAATGTGTATTTTATTTCCACAAATTATTTACTTTATGAATGCATATGTGTAAGTCATAACTAGCATTGTATTCCTCATTGTCCCTTGGTGACAATTCCAGTTGTATCACCTAAAACAGACATGCCCCCCTTTGTACCTCTTATAACAAGCCCCCAAATATATTGCTGGAACAATGCAGATCCCTGGTCACATTCTCTAAAAGAGAAATGCACACTTCCCAACTTTACAAACTGCTTAAGTTTGAATATTAACATTATTAAATATGTTATTTATATGTATGATCTTTCCAATTATTGTACACTATCTAAGTCTCTGGAATTACTGAGTGTTTGATGGGCTCTTTAATGTCATGAATGTGATAATGTTTACTTTTAAATACTAGATAAGAATATTGTTTAAATTTTTTGAATACATCGGTTTTAGGTTATCAAAATTAAATGTTATAAAGTATACTTTTTTAAATTCATGCTTGCTACATTTTTATATAATTATTTTTTCATGCTTGCCCTTTGAGAATAAACTATTTTAGTCTTCATTCCTGGTGCTACAGCTTAATATGATCTATTATTATAATAGGGACCTTTCTGTCTGACCTTTTTTCTGTTACCGTGCATGACAAACTGAATTCCAGCTCGCTGAGCGAGACAGTGAGGGAGAGGCCCAGTGTCTGGGGAGGAGAGAGGCCTATTTTCTATATGTTAGTCTGTAACAGTATTCCAGTGTGTACACTGACTTTACAGCCATTGTGAACGTTGGATAGAGAAGGACAAATGAGAAGATCATGGATATATTGTTATAAAAGAATATACCCCTCCACTATATAAGTTTGGATCTTATGCCCAAGATTGACTCGAGTAAAATATGGAAAAAAAATTTAAAGGGGAAACAATGTTTTGATATGTGAATGCATTCTACTCAGCAAAATTGTAATGCTAACAGTGTTTTTTTTTTTTTTTTTTTTTAAATTAGGGCCAGATAAAAATTGGAGCAGTAGCTCCAGGCCCATGTTTTAAAATATGCCTAAAGCAGTCACAATTTAGAGTGTGGGGCTTTTTTAACTCACATTCTTATTGTGACACGTGACACCATAGAAGAGCACCAATCTTAGGAAACTGTCTTTTTAAAATATTTATTTTTATTATTATTAATTGCTTCCCAGTATTCCACCTGTACAGTGATAGTTAAGATGGGTTTTGTGTTGTGTGTGCAGCCTCAAAGTCGTTTGTAGATTTGGAATTGTGTCACTTTTTGTAAGTATTTTAACTGCTGTCACCATTTTAATGAGTATTATGTATTCACCTAAATGTAGTTCCTAACAAAAGAAGCTATAATATGTTATTTTATTAAGTATTTTATTTTTTCAAGCTTTTTTTTTTTTATATCTTCTGCTTTTTTAATTTTATCGAGTAAACTATATAATGTGAAGGATTATGGATTTAGTGGTCCTTTTGGAACCCCATCCGGAAATTATATATTAGCATGTTGGCAACTGAAGAATTGTGGACCTAGTAGTCTTTCCGGAAACCTAATCCGGAAGTGATGCCTCGGCAATATATCCGCATTAGCATAATGGTCTGTGTAGGTTTGCTGGAAGTGACATATTTGGATGGACTGCGATTTATCACTTCTGATGCACATACTTAGTTAAAGGAGGAAAGACTACATCCCCACCCACACAAATTCTACTTGCCGATTGGAGGAATTAATTTAGACTCACCTCACCTTTAAATAGGAGAACCTGGGAAAGAATACTTACCGATTTGAAAATGCTTGAATCAGGTAAAGGCATCTCAGAGGGAAAAAAACATGATATCGAATATTTTAATTCAACCGTTTTATTTGTTTCTAGACTTATAAATTAAGTCTTGTTAAATGTATGAAGTTCCTTCCATTTCTTTATACCTCGGGTTAAAAGAAGGATCGTGCCCCCTTGCAATTTCTGAGCTAGTGATTTATGGGCTCCAGTAGAAGGTAAGCATACACCTATAGACAAATATTTTGTTTTATAACTATACAAAAATAAGCCCTGCGCTCAAACTCTCACTACTCCTGGGCAGCAGCAATGACTATGATATATAATTAGATGACAATTCATGTTCTTGGGTAGAACATTGGCTTAAAGATCAAGTACAGAGAGTTGTCATTAAAGGTACATTTTCAAGCTGGACAAAAGTGTTAAGTGGTGTCTTTCAGGGTTCTGTTCTGGGGCCGCTTCTATTTAACATATTAATTAATCATTTTGAAATAGGCATTGAAAGCCATATCTCAGTGCAGCGCTGTTTTTACTGCGAGGCTAACAAGGCATTTGCCAGGCGGCAACGTTTTTTGCACAGGCAAATGCCTTGTTAGCCTCATTTTAAGGAGGCCCAAGAGCTGGCCAGCTGGCCACCTTTAGGCCACCCCGGGGCAGACGGCCAGTTCTGTCCCAAGCGGTTGGGCGCGCAATGCAGGCAGCAAGGGTGCTGAGCTCTTCCTGCTGAGCTCCCTCACGCGCAGCAGAGTAATGCCGGGAGCCGGAATATGACGTCATATTCCAGCTCCCAGCATTACTCTGTGGCGCATGAAGGAGCCCAGCAGGAAGAGCTCAGCACAGTCGCTGCTTGCTTTAAGCACATGACCGCCTGCATACCCGACCTCCCGCATGCCTGCCCGTACGCCCTCCTGCCTGTCTGCCCAACAACGTGGCCATCAGCCAGCCCAGCAGCACCACTGGACCGCAGGTAAAGAATATCCACCCAGCTCTCCCAAAGGTAGGGAGGCTGGGTGGATTTGAATTTAAAACATAAATAACAGTAATCTGTGAGTGTTGGGGGAAAATGTGTTTGTCTCTGTCAGTGAATGTGTGTGTGTGTATGTCTGTCAGTGTGTGTATGTATGCCAGTTAATGTGTGTGTGTGTGTGTGTATGAGTCAGTGTGTCTGTGAGTGTGTGTGTCTTTCAGTGACTGTGCGTGTGTGTAGATGTCAGTATGTATGTGGGTGAGTTTGTGTGTGTTTGTCAGACTGAGAGTTTTTCTGTGAGTGAGCGTGTGTCTGTGAATAAGTGAATGTGTGTATGTCTATCAGTATGTGTCTGTGAGTGTGTGTATGTCTGTCAATGTGTGTCTGTGAGTGAGTGTGTGTGTCTGAATGAGTATATCTGTCAGTGAGTGTGTGTGTCTATCCATTTGTCTGTGAGTGAGTGATTGTGTGTGTCTTTCAGATTGTATCAAAGCAGTGTGGTCTTGACAGGACGGGGCGGGACAAATTTAAATTAGGAGGTGCCCGAATTTCGTCATGCCTAGGGCAGCACAGATCAAAAATACACCACTGTCTAGCGATGGGGCTTTCTCAAAATGGCTATTTTTTTAATTTTATTTTTTTGAGAAAGCCACATCGGCAAAATGCTTATTTGAATGTTTTATATTTACTTTTACTACTGAATAAAGGATTTTTTTTGGACAAATAGACCTGGTTTGTGCCAATTTCCTTTAAATTTTATTTACCATTTTAAAATATATTTGATAATATATTTTCTTTGCTACTTGGCTTTTTACTACTAATCAAAAGAAATCCGAGGTAGCCTGATACCAACGAGCAGTAAGCCTGCCCTACGCTGTCACTCCAAGTAAATCCGAGGTGGGGATCATTCCACTATATCAATAGAGCAGTGTTTCTGCTCTACACTTGTGAGTATTACTCTTATCACTATTTTATACTCTATTTTATCACAATTGACAGCACTATTGTTGCCTTTTATCTTCCCTCTGGAGCTTTGGATTACCAGACGGTGCTGACGGATACATTTTCCCACATCCCATAAGCGGGGATTATACCGCTGTATGCTCTTCACACCAGAGCTGGCCATAGCTCTTTTAAATGTGAGTTCTCTACCTTTTGTTACTTACTGCACTTTTGGACTCTAGACGAACTGCACTATTGGTTGCTTTCTGCCTCTTCTCTGTTTCATATATACGAACTAAGACCCTGAGTCGTATCCACTCCCATTGAAGAGAATATGTCTTATCAAGTTTCCCTGATTGTCTACTGCTACTCTAACGAGACCTCCTACCCTCTCTAAGACTATTTTTGCGTATTGGCGCAGCCATACTCCATCTTTTTTGTGTTTTATTTGATCCATTGAAGGACTTGAGGGGTTTCCTTTGCTTGGGTTGTTGCCCATTCTGCATAAATTGTGTGTTGATTAGCGCTGAATTCCTGATGTATTCTGTGTGTTTAAGTGAACACCATACCTCCTAATGTTGGGCTGTCTGAAAGAACAAGAGGCTCAGTCCACCCCAGAATGTAAGCAACCATCAAAGCATTTGCATATTCTCTGCTGGTATATTTTATTCTTCACCTGAATGGCTCTTTGAGTGGTTTCTATGCAGCCGCTGTTTATTTGCAGAGCAAAGTTCAAATGTGTTAAAGTGAATGCAGCCTCTTTGCCAGTGAGAGAGTTTAAGAATGTTGTTATTGCTGACAAAAAATGTCTTAACAGCAGGAGTCAGAATAACAAGCAATGGAACACCCTCTCTGTAGAACATATTCAGGTTACTCCCAATGTAATCCAAATGAAAGCAAGGCTAGGTCTACGTCTATCCAAGCAAAAACTGAATTTCAATTATTAACTTTTGTGCAACAGCGTATCTTATGATGCAAGTCCCAACTTTGAATATCCACTTAGCTGATTTGATTGTTTATAATCCAATAAGGTGAGGGTGGGGGCCAGGCAGCCGAGCTGGACGGACGCCATCTTCTTGGGCTGTGGTCTCAAACTACTAAAGCAATCCAAAATAACACTTACTGACGAGCTATCGCCTGACTTATCACCAGATATCCCTGGCTTCACTTTGATATTGGCATGAAGCTGATCACCTCTGGATGTGCAAAGACGCCACCGGTTACAGCCTACTCACAGCTTCAGTCCATGCTCAATGCCGCCTCGTAGTATCCTGTAACAACTGCCTGCTTACAGTGATTTTGCCTCGGCAGAGGAAAGATACCAAAATCTATGTGCAAATCTGCACAGAACTCACCTGTTCATGAGGTGGCTGCCAGCTCATATGTCAGCATGATGACCGAATCAGTGGAATTATATACTAATCTTCTTTATGGCACAGCCTAATCCTGTTTCCTAGGCCCCTAGGGCTGCTGGGCTGGTGCTGGCTTTCCCGAGCTGCCTGCATGCCGGAAACTATGGGATTGAGGGGGGCCCAGAGAGTGTTGTCCCCACAACTGTGAGCCCTGTGTGATGGGACTGTGCTTGCCTCCAGTGCACTGGTGGCTATGGACATTGCGTCCCTCATCCTAAATTTGTGGCTGGTGTTGGAAGAGACTTGTGGAGACATCCATCTAAGTCTAAGGGAGTTTTGGCGGTCTGGCCGAAGTGCAGGAGGCAGTTGGTCTGCGAACAGGGGGACATATAGACTGTCAAGGTGCCTGAGTGCCCACTGTGCTGTGGAACTCATTGTGTGGAAGCATGGACTGGCTTGGGGCATCAGATGGGTGCCTGGGTCCGGATGGGCCTGCCAGTTTCACTCTCAAGATTGCCTTATTGTTATTATTTGTGTTCCCTGTTGTTAATATTGGCCAGTTATTGCGCTCATCTTCAGGTGGGGGCGGGGGGGTTCTGGCTATGTGTGATAGTGTAAAATTTACCTATGTTGGAGCTTCCTGTTCCAATGGAGGGACTGACATTGCAACAATATACAGTTACACCGACATCAGTATGACATGACGTACTGAGTGGGGATTTGTTCGGCACAGACAAACTGAAAAAGTCCAAAATTTCAGCGTATGGACAAATTTGGGTCTTTTGGTGTTCCATGGTGATAGTTTTAGTTCCCTGGCTATATAGAGCCAGGGCTTCCTGTAGTAAGTTGCCCTGTTGTGGTTCATAAACCAGAAAATGGTGTTGCGCTAAAATATTATAACATACACATGGTCAATTGTATAGCTCACCAATAAAATTCCAGATTATTAATTCCAAGATTAAAACTGCTTACACAGATCAATGTGTTTTTGTATTGCACAAAATCCCACCACAAGGGGGCGGGGCCGGGCCGAGTGGACGCCATCCACATGGGCTCCAGAGCCAAACAAGCAAAAAGGCACTAAAAATAGCCCCAGACCGCGCAAAAATATTATTCCACGCCATCCCTGAACGGAGACCGGCATCAGCTCACTCCAGATGCCCGCACAACACTTACCGCACGTCAGGCAAGCAAAGAGGACCGGGCCCGGCCTCCATGCGGCCGAGAATCAGAACACCAGCGGCCATTACATGCAGCATGGTGCCGCGGAGCAGCATATCACCGAGACATCACGCCACATGGAAAACACCCCGGGAAGGGTCGGCCCTCGGCCCGGGGCACGGTCCCGCCTCCCCCCTCTTGGCCGGGGGGGGATTATCCCGGTCCCATGGCGGTGGCACGGGCCACAGCAGGAACCCCTGCGTGAGTTGGATGCCGACCACCTACACTGGTGAAGGCCGTGTGAAGGTCAGCCAGCAATAGCAGACACAGCCGCGGAGGGGAAGTTATACCCTCCAGAGGTAACACCCTGACTGGGATTAAAAGAAGCCCAAGCTGCCACAGAGGTCACTGAAGCTAAGTGCCGGGCAGGGCTGAGCCCCACAACCTGCAAGAACACTCCTTAACCCCTTAAGGACACATGACATGTGTGACATGTCATGATCCCCTTTTATTCCAGAAGTTTGGTCCTTAAGGGGTTAAAGGCACCTTGGCAACACCAGAGAAGGAGTAGCTGTGCAGAACAGAAACCAAGGGGAGCTGATCTGGCCGCCCCGAGCAGACTTGGGTGCAGCTGAGCGCTGGATGGATCCTCCGCGGTGATTACCCGCCTGCTGGGAAAGTGAGTGCCCTGGCCTCTGGGTCTGAGGGGTCCCAAGAGTGCCAAGTCCCTGGTGCCGTGAGCCCGGTGGGGCGGACCTGTGCCCGGGGGAAGCGCGCGCCGGTCCTAAGTATGCGGCTGGCACCAGGAGAGACGTCGGGCCACGCACTCCGCCGAGTCTTTGGTGGTGATGGGGAGGTGCAGGGATAGGGAGGCCTGTGGACTCAAGGTGTGGGAGTCGTTTGCCCACAAAGCCACGGAGGACTCTGGCGATGGGCTGGGGTTGTTGCGGGGAGGACAGACGGAGACTCGGCGGCCCAGGAAATGCACGGCAGCTGTGCCATGAGGGTCCCCCACCGAACTGATATTAAGGCCAGCCTTGCTCCCGTATTGCTAAAAGTTTTAAACGTTTACTATATTATTTTTTACACATTTATTTATATTGCATGCCTCTTCCAGGACACATTAGACGCTGCCTTACCAGGCATTGACTGTTTTAATGTGATTGACTATATGCTTAGTGGTACATGCCTGACGTATGATTGCAATGCAAATGAGCTGTCTCACTAACACAAATATATGCTGCCCATTATTAGATATTCAAAACAAGTGCTAAGGTGGTGGGCCAGATGGCAAGTGTATCCCAAGCTCAACATATTGCTGTAAACTTTATTTGAATTCTTAGATTAAGCTTAATGCTTGCAGATAATCCGAATTACTACTGCAAAGTTAGAACAGTGTACACTATCTTATTTGGTTATATATAAGCAAGGTAGGTCTAATGTTTTAATACTGCCTAATTACTGCATTGTATGTTCCAACGTCTCAGCAATCACGCAACCTATCTAACACAAAGCACTGACACAAACCAGCTGCCATAAAGCACTTGCATACACCAGCCAACACAAAGCAAAGAAGCCAACCAGCTAACATAAACCAAAGGCATACACCAACTAACATAAGATAACGGCTCGAACAGCTAACACAAAGCAATTACGCAACCAGCAAACACACAGCACTTGCACGCACCAGTTAACACAAAACACTTACTTAACGCTGTAGCCGAAATAATAGGGCAACACAGTTCATAAGAGTATAAGGCACAAAGCAACCAACTGTGAACAAAAATGTTAAGCTAAACAGTCCTCTGCGCAGGCAACCAAATGTTTACACTGTTTTAAACCGATGCTTAAACCCCTGCGTGGGCAATCACTTGCTTTTTTTTTTACAAATCAGTTTGATACATGCATTTATATTGTGAAAACAATAAAAATATTCAAAACAAAATCCCACCACAAATTTTTTTGTAAAATTCGGCTGCTCTTGTCACGTTTGTGTATCAGAACCTAGCTCTGCCCCCTCGTGACGTAACACATTTCACCCATGTATATTTGCATACTGCCGTTGTGGTTCTTGATGACCCAAGAGTGCGCTTATATTTTATTTGGATGTCTTACCGGCTTTGGCTTGTTTAACCGTCTCTCTACTCTCTGTGTTCGTGACTTTGACTTATTTAGCGTTTGTCCTCTTTTCTCAAACTCTTGATCTCAGTTTTCTTTCTGACTATTTTATACGTTAAATTTGCCCGTTCTACGGACCGGTAATATGTGAGATCACAAAGATTAGAGTCTGTGAGGGCTGGGTTTCCCTACAAGACCAGGAGAGGTGTCCACACTCGTTTTTTTCTTTCTTTCTTTTTTGTTGTTGTCCTTTTTTCTCTTTATTGACTGGAATGTGTTTTTTTTTTTTTAGTTCTTTCCACTTTTTTGCCTTTGTCTTAGCAGTGTTATTTATAATATTCATGCTTTGTCATTGTAGTGACTTAAGTCTTTGTCATACCAGTCAATTAGTAGTCTCGGCATATGAGCCAAGCATTATGTTTGGTGTTTTTAAACTCCTGTACTATGGCTAGTGGGTAGGCTGCAGCCAGTTGAATTCGGATTTTGCTCCATGCCCCATGCTCATTTTTGTACATTCTTTTCCTAGTGCTCCAAATAGTGCACGCTCTGAGGTTACTGCTCCTAAGATGGAGCTGCTGCTACATACCTACATGCCCTGAGCCACACTTGACCTACCTCCGTAATAGACACCACTTTTTCTCGGCACAAATGCAGGCAACATGACAATCTGGCTGGCAGAGGCGTATGTACTGTTTTGATGTCCTCATGGACACTGTTCAAAATATATTTGATTTGTCTTTCTGTATACTTTTTTTCAATTTTAAAAAAATATATATATTTTTTGCTGTAGGGTTTATAACAGGCCTGTAATGTGATAGCTAATACAGGCAATGCGAATGACATTGATTTAACTGCACAATTTTTTGACTAAGAAAACATGGTCATACATAATGTCAGTAGGTATGCTTGTATGAGCATTAATATAAGCAGGCTAGTTAACTGACCTATTGTTAGTAGGAATAGTGTAGTACAGCATATTATAACATGTCCGCGATAGGGAACATATTAACTGACATTTCCATTAGTAATATTACCACTGGGTAGTAGACTTTGGCGTCTGGGTAAAGCCTTCTGGAACTTAAGTTAACATGAGACAGATTAGGTATGTTGGGAGGCAATGGACGCACTAGGTAAAGCACAACTTTGTATATTATAGTGAGAGTAAACATGTTAAGTATGGCAAATGGCATTTAATCTCAGAGGGTACTCAGAGCGTATGCAAGCACACAGTATAAAAGGCACCCTCAGCCTACTCAGCTGGTCGGCAAGCTTAGGGTGCACACCGAGAGTTCATAGAAGCTAATTGTCTCTTTCACAGACTCGCGCTGTATGGAGTGTAGAGCTAGGGAGCTCATGCGGCAAGGGAGACTCAGGCACAAGGCAGCAGTTCCACGCTTGGGTATGGTTACCGTCTGGCCCCAGGCCTATGAGAGAGCTTACACTGGTCAAGGGGTTGAGCCATGCGAGCGAGGTCGACCCTGGTTGGACTGATGCTTAGGTGCGTTGAGGCTGCCAGCAGGCTGTGGGTTGAGGACACTTCCAGGGTTTGTCAGTGTGGAGCTTGTCATAACTTCCCTCTCTGCTTTTTGGCTTATTGTAGCCCAGAATAGAGACCAAAGGCACTCTAAGGCCTGCTCTCAATCCACCAGTCCACCAGTGGGAACCGGGATATCCCCCACTAGTCCAAAGGGGAGAAACAGGGCACATAGACCAGCAGGAACTGTGTGAGGTGGAGGAGCAGCCGTCCCCACCACCCCAATGCAGCAGGCCTTGGACACTGGCAGTGCTGATATCACACAGCCTGTCTTCTCAGAAGCATTCATCCTGCTTACCTTGTAAGTAGCTAGGGAAGGATTGCTGTTGGGAATTTGGTTCAATACCCCTGATTTGTGGTCAGATTCAAGCTTTTCGTAGAGGAGCTCTTTCGGCTGTCAGGCCCTGCCCCCTTTCTGTTTACTTTTGATGCCTTTTCTGTGTATCAAAAAAACAGGGATGTTCATGGTTTTGTCTTTCATGTCCACATCGGCTATGTTTTATTGTGATGAAATATTCTGTATTACCAATTTAATGTTGTGTAATAACACATGACTATAGCTGCCTTTATATATATTTTTTTTACAAAATAATAATAGTTCAATAAGGTATAGAATAAGTTCTGTTTATTTTAATACAATGTTCACATTAGACCAATAGTTTCCCCTACTATTCCAACATAGGTGTCTTTAACCCCTTAAGGACACATGACATGTGTGACATGTCATGATTCCCTTTTATTCCAGAAGTTTGGTCCTTAATGGGGTTAAACCCCCCCTCCCCCCCCCCCCCCCAAAAAAAAACACCTTAGACACAACTGGATAATCCATGCATCTTGGAATGGTAGGGGTTTAGATGGAAACGGGACTGGTTTTAGGACCACTGCATTAGACCATGCTTTCTTCATCATTTGGAAACTATTTTAATCTAAGAGAATACCTCACAAATGTCCATATTTATGAGGGCCAGTCCCTACTTTGGACCCTAAGTGCCCGCAGAAATAATTTGGGTGATAACCAATATATAAACACGCATACTCACACTTTGTTTTATTCCTTGTGAATATCTTAGCTGTACTGGTGTGCTATGATGTGACAAAGTCTTGGAACTTGGAGTGTAAAATAAACTAGCCTTAGTATTCAGAAGAAAAGAAAGGGTAATGCAGTCTAGTGTAGATAAACTGGTGTCTATTTCCCATTACTTGTGAGCTTTTATTTGTATAGCCTAGTAAAGGATTTGAGGCCATCAAATTGTGGACTTTCAGACAAAGTGTTTAGACTACCAGGAAACTGCAAGTCCACACAGTTAAATGTGCACAGATCCATATAATACCAGCCTCGTAAAATTACTCTAAGGCTGCCATCAGTCACGCTGTCATGGGCTGACAAAGAACTAGCATGGCTCACCAAAGAATTATTGCAGGGAATTCCAGTCCTGGAAACAGTATATGGGATATGAAAAAATATGATAAGAATAAAAACATGTTAAAGCGAAAATAAGAAATAATTTATAGGCATATACCATGTTACACATTCACAATGATTCTTTTTGTGTTTGTGATAAAAATACAATTGTATTTTTAAATACATTTCCAGAACTTTACAATCAGACCAAACATTTCAAGCTTTTTATTTAACAATGAATAAAGCATTACAGAGCCATAGATGAATTTTAATGTCATAAAAAAGTGTACAGAGTGTACAGAATAATACAATCGGAGAGGATATTAAAGTGTTGAGATAGTGATCACTATATATTCATTCAAAGTCTCATAGTTGGATAAGAAATGAGAGAAACTCATGTATCGAAGAGGTTCACCATCCTTTTTTAAAAAAAATGTTTTTGTTATAAAGAGTTAGAAGTAACATCACCACAAACACAAAAGATATAGCAAAATAAATAGAACAAAATAAAAAAAAGTAGATGGGAGATAATTTTTTATCAAAATAAATCATACATTTACATGAAAAAAGATAAGATAAGTACCATAGCGTAGACTATTTTCAAGTTAAATCCCAAAAAGTATAGTTCAACAAAGGTAGCCAAATTTTACTATATTGTGATAGAGTATCATTCCATTTTGCAGTAAGTCCCTTCATACTTTTTCATATGGTTGGTAAATGCTAAGGTCAAGAGTTCCAATTCTTGTAGATTTATGCAGCTGTGCATAGTCTATGGGTTATACTTAATTTGGAAATGTGGAGAGAGGGTTTGATAAGGAGAGGTTTCTTCTCTTGCCCACCTATGTATGATTTATAGCATTTTTTATTTTTTTAAATTCATTATTTTCATTTTCTGTGCATTCAGAATAATCGAAACATATGTTGCCATAATCATGCGAATAAGTGAGTACATTGATAACAAGATAATAGACGTACATGGCATGTATATCAGTTGCACTTTTCGAGAGGGGGCGAGGCAGTCATAAGGGTCTGTCCAGTGTTATGTTTCAAGTGGGTTAGGTACTATGCGGCGTTACTTGTGGTCGTTTGGGCTTGTTTGTCTCAATGTGTCGCCGTCAAGTATGTGTTCGCGTGGTATATTTGTCTAGGTTGATAAATGTCATTGGGAGAGCTCTTAGGCATTATGTAGTGGATGAGGGTGCATCTATATAAATTTTAGTCGGGTCGTGATGACCTCGATGCGGTCGCTTGTCAGGCTAATTTAGTCGTGGCTGACTTTTCTAGTTCTATAGGGGTGCTGGGGGGATTGTTGTATGTCATGTGTCACCAGAGTATTCTTTCCGAGTCTCGTCTGAGTTGGCTGGGACAGATTTGGCATGGGCCCTTAAACATCAAACTTTAGAAGCCGTATAAACAAAGAGAATATAAACAGTGGTCTGCTTGTGTGGGTGGCTCATCTTTCAAGTTACTGGGCCTCCGTCTGCTCCACTGGTTAAGGTTGGCGAGTGTGCCTGAGTCCCTAGTTGGGTGGGTGGCCGTCCTGTGTTGGCTAGGAGCGCCAGTGTGGCAAGCAAGGATGGGCCCTCCTCCGGGTCCATGATCTTGTAGGCTTTATCTTCTTTAGTTAATCCATAATGCTCTAGGGGTTGCCCATCTGTAAGTGAGACCTGCAGTTTGTATAGCGGTGGTAATGGTCTGCATGCTTTTGCGCCATATAAGTGTGGCCCTGCTTAAAAAAAGTCCTGAACAAAGGCAATGCTGCACTCTTCAAATTCATATGGCGTTTTCCCTTTGATGGCGGCCATTAGCGCCATTTTATCAGATAGCGTCTGGCACCTTAAGAAGAGGTCGCAAGGGGCGGCATGCGGCGATGTGGCGATCCTGTACACGCCATCGAAGGTGAAGTTTTTCGCTTGTCTTGTGGGCAACAGTGAGGTTACCAGGCACAGTATAAAATGAGGCAGTTCATCCAGGGGTATCGATTCCGGGACCCCCTACTTTCACGTTCTTCCTCCTCCTTCTGTCATCCAGCAATTTGACCTGCCTTTTGAGGGTGGTGTGTGAGGCCTGCATCCTTTGTACTGTGTCTCTCAGATCGTTCAGGTCTTGTCGTAGGGTTTGCATCTTTTCATCTGTGGCCTGGGCACAGGCTGTGACTGTTTGTACTTCAGCTGCAAGCCCCTTCAGGTCTGTCAGCCACATTTGATGGAGGTTGCGTCGCAGGCCTGCCAGCATGTCTTTAATGTCTTATTTGGATGCTGGAGCATCTGGCCCCCTGTTCTGAGGGATCTCCCTTTCAATTATGGCTGTGGCTGGTCTGTGTGGGGATCTTCCTCCACTAACCTCGTGGGTGAAGCCTCTTGGGTGGTCCGGGCCCTTGCTGGTTGTGGAGTTTGAGACCTCTGATCCATCTCCTCTGTGGTATAAAAGTCTGGAGTAGTGAGCTGTGTGCCCGACTCCAGCCACGCTTCCAACTCTCCTGCAAGGTCTCGTGGGTGGACGCCCGTGTGGGCCGCAGTGCCTCTCTTGCATAGCTTTGCGCCCAAGGCGTGAAAGAAGGGCATCTGCGGGTTTGGCAGAATGACCGGAGGTAGGTCCCGTTTCTTGTGCCCGTGTGTGGTGCGTGGATCAGCTGATATCAGCCGGGTTCAGCTCTATTTTGTTGGAGCCGTGCTTAATGGCAACCGCTCCGGCGTGCATCTAGACTCCGGCCCCCTCGCACCTCTTTGATACATTAACAGCACCAGATCAGTCTGACAATCAGCTCAAAGGCTCCAGGATACCCCAGATCATCGCTAGCTATAGCCCAGCGCCTGCCAAACATCAGTAACCCCGGCATCCTGCCAGTCCTCCCAGCTGGACCCCCGACCACACAGCCTCACAGAGATCACTAGCTCCCTGCCAGTGTTCCGAGCCCAGTATCGATTTATTGCATTGTACAGGCAAGTTCCATAGTACACAAGAAATTCAACACAGCTTTTAGTCAAAAGAGCTTATGGTAAACATTGTCATTGAAAATGAACAAGAATACATACAGTATATACTTATTAATGTTTTAGCCCATTTAACAGGTTTGGTTGCTGGTATGAAGCCATGCAGCTGCACATAATATAGAGAACGTTTAACAACATTTTGGTGCTTTAAAACATTCCATTGGGCATGTGAGCACTAAAAACTGAAAATTAACATGGTCTGTCTGCCATTTAATGTAAGTTAATGTAGCTAGAAATACACAGTAGAATCTTGCATACCAATCTTAATGTTTTCACTTTTATTTAGTCTCGCATTTATTTCATGTTTGTCTCTTGCAATGGTGTATTAATTTCACAGACAACAAAGTCTTAATTTGCATATATATAAGAAAACAAAAAAAAAAAAGGATTTTTAAAATGTATTTATTTTTTGTTCTTTTTAAAATACTGTCTCAGCTTTATTCTAGCTCATGGACAGTCGCACTGCAGCAGAACCTCTTCTGGTGAAATCATCAAAATGTTTGTTCAATCCTTAAGAAGTGATTTTGGTGCTTAGACTGGCCATTTGAGTTTCTATGCCATATTGGTATCGAGTATAAGCCTTATCAACTGTTTAAGATCTTATTTTTTTCTAATTTAGACTGCTTTTAATTCCAACTAGAATTTCAGAAGCTGTATTCAGTAATTGGGTCAAAGGGTTGAAATAAAACCGCCTTTAAATGTGCTTTGTAACCCTGTTATTCAGTAAAAAGGAAATTACATACAAGCATATGGAGGACAATATGACCGTCATGTTAGTAAAAGGGAGGTTTAAAACTCCCTTATGTCCTCATTTGCCATGCTGCAGGTAGTGGCATGTCTACTACATAGCGAGGAGCCGGTGGCATGTTGCTATTTTAAAAGACCTCTCTATGGGAAGCATTTGATTGGACTATGGAGGGGGAACCAGTGATGTTGGTTGGGGATGCTGAAACCAGTGAGAGGAGCTGCACCCGTCACTTGATTCCAGTTAAGTTTAATCTTGTTTTACAAGTTTATAACGGCAGCGTGGGGAACCAAGTGAATAGGGTTCAATAGGGCATTATAACGCAAAATGCACATACTTGATTTTTTTATTTTTATTTTTAAAGGTCGATGTAACCCTTTAAGTATGGTTGAGGTCACCCACAGGAACTCTCCAGCTGTGCAAATAAAAACCTATTTGTATCTGTTGAGTATTTTTTTTTTTTTTTTTAATTCTATAATTTTTTTGTGCATGAAATAACAGTATACCTGCTCTGCCCCAATAGCAGTCACAAGTAGTATGATAACAGACAAGACATTACATAAGAATAAACAGCACTTTTTCTTTTTTTGAGTAGGTTAAGAGAGAGTTATAACATTAGATGATTTGAGATTAGCTACATGCTGACTAGGCAACATGTCATATCGTCACACCAAGACAGTTAACATATCCTATTCGTTGGCAGCGCTTTTCTAAATAATAATAACATCAGGCCATATCTGAAAAGGTTATGACGGAAAACAAAATATGCTGTAAACTAAAGGTTCTGATATTTCCAACATTGTCACGCTTAATGCCAATTATACTCATATTCAGCGGTATCTGTTAACGTATCTTTAAATCTCTATCATAAAGGAGCTTAGACATCCACCTGAGAGTACAGGAAACAAGTAACATGCTTTTCAGTACTGGTATTAGTTGAAACACTCATATCACTGGCTTCTGTATACACCTATTTATATCTATGCTGTCTAATGACTGTATGTACAGGTTAAGTGTAAGGCTAACATGTAGCGTATTGCATTTCCTGGATTATAAGGCAGTAATCGATTCTATATCTAAACAAGGTGTACCGATAATAAAAGCAAATGTTCAGCTATACTCTGTATCTTTAAAGCTATACTCTGCATCTTTAAAGCTATACTCTGCATCTTTAAAGCTATACTCTGCATCTTTAAAGCTATACTCTGTATCTTTAAAGTAAACGCAAATAGGTAAGAGACTTTGGTTGTACTTTTTAAGCCTGAGTTAGAGGGACTAGAGTCAACTGTATACAAATAAACTTGGTGGTTTTTGGTTTAAACAAATGAGTAATTTTACTGGAGTGTCATGTGCCTATGGACAGTCCACCTGCCGAAGTTCGCTGTTCTCCTCAGCCTATGCCCTTCAAGGTTAGGTTGCGGTCCCGGTTTGGTGTAGTGGGTACTGTTCGTCATTATAAGTAACCAGTATAATATTATAATCGCCTGAGGGTGCTGTCAGTAGGATTGCTAGTTTCAACATGGGCAATATATAAATGAAGATTAAAACCTATGCAATTAAGTTGACAGGGTGCATAAATATATGTATGTTTGTCAGGCTTTAGTTCCACAGGGTACAAGCAAGAAAAGTAAACTTGAGAACATATTATGCATAAAGGAAATAATAATACTACATGAAAACAGGCATTATAAAATAAGCATGCATAGTGAAGTCTCCAGCTTAGTAGGGACTTTACTGATCAATGATCTGTTTACAGTCAGCCAATTCCCAAGTCTGGGAAACATAAACCCTGAAAGTGGGGGTTCAGTAAGGCAGCATACATGACTTCCCTGGTTGTGAGTCCCTCTCCGGCTTGTTTTTGCTTCGTGATCTTCTGTGCTGTGGCGTGGAATTTTGCTGTAGCCTTGGGTTGCAACCTGGTGGCTTGCTGGCCTGAGATGCCATGCTCGGGTGCGTTGCTGGGACTTTGGGATTGCCCGGCGGTCTCATACCTGCGTAAGTGGGAGCGGGTGCATGCGCCCAGTTTGCTCAAGTCCTTTTTCAGCTGTCGCGGTTGTTGGCGCTTGTTTGGCAGGCTGGCCACCTTGAAGGCTTGCGGTGGGATTCCATAATGGCGGCGGCGTGTCGCAGGACGGATCCACGAGGCAACCACCTGAGCCGCTTGAAGGTAGGACACACCCCTGTCACAAAGAGTCCTGCAGAAGCTCGAGCAGAGTCGATCTAGGGTTTCTCCAGGGGGTGAGAGTGTGGATGACTGTCTGTGTTCCCTCTCTTTGTTCCCTCTCAATGGCTTGCTGGACGGCCATTTTAGATATGCTCCGGCAGACTCGTGCCTTTGCAGGCTGTGTAGCCTCATGTATTCGCTGTCAGCTTCAGACTGCTTGTCTGGTGGGGACCGGGATAATAACCCCCACCGGTCCGGGGGGGGGAGGGGGAGGAGATCCGCTACGATTCCGGGGGGATCCGGTGTCTAAGAGAGCGGCCGTCTCTCCTCGGCTCCAACTCCCGCAGGCCGCAGGTTGTTTTTTGGGGTTTTTGGGCTCTGATAAGCTCCAGAAAAGTATCTTTCGGTTCCATGCTGCACCCCCGACGTGGGTAGTGCACCCTGATGGGTCTTCGGGCTGTACAGCTGCCGATATTGGCCCTTTTCCTGCCTGCCTGACAGGAGCTCTTTCCCGCACGTCTGTTCAGCTTGGCGGTCAGACTCCACCCCATCTGTTGAGTATTTTAAAGTATTTATTTTAACCCCTTAAGACCGCAGCCAAATGTACAAGTTGTGAACGAAACAAAATGTAAACAAAACCTGGCATTTGCGCTATATGTCTGTCCAACCGTAATTCACCTCTTTCATATTAAATGCACCCCCCCTTATTATATATAATTTTACTCAGGGGAAACAGGGCTTTCATTTAATATCAAATATTTAGCTATGAAACATAATTTAATATGAAAAAAATGGGAGAAAATAAGATTTTTTTTATTTTTTTAGTTCTACATGACATTTTAACTGTCAATGTCATAATACTGTTTGCTTTTACTGCAATAAAATACACATATTTGTATTCAGCAAAGTCTCACGTGTAACAGTACCCCCTATGTACAGGTTTTATGGTGTTTTGGGAAGTGACAGGGTCAAATATAGCGTGTTACATTTGAAATTAAAATTCGCCAGATTGGTTACGTTGCCTTTGAGAATGTATAGTAGCCCAGGAAATAAATTTACACCCATAATGGCATACCATTTGCAATAGTAGACGGCCCAAGGTATTGCAAATGTGGTATGTCCAGTCTTTTTTAGTAGCCATTTGGTCACAAACACTGGCCAAAGTTAGCGTTAGTATTTGTTTGTGTGTGAAAAATGCAAAAAACGCCAATTTTGGCCAGTGTTTGGGACTAAGTGGCTACTAAAAAAGACTGGACATACCCCATTTGCAATACCTTGGTTTGTCTACTATTGCAAATAGTATGCCATCATAGGGGTAATTTTAATTCTTGGGCTACCTTGGGGTCATAAAGGCAACGTAAGCAATCTGGCGAATTTTAATGTGAAAAAAATGAAACACAAGCCTTATATTTGACGCTGTAATTTTTGAAAACACCATAAAACCTGTACATGAGGGGTACTGTTGTACTCGGGAGACTTCGCTGAACACAAATATTTGTGTTTCAAAACAGTAAAAAGTATTGCAGCAATAATATCGTCCGTGTAAGTGCTGTTTGTGCGTGAAAAATTCAAAAAACGTCACTTTTACTGGCGATATCATCGTTGTAATAGACTTTACTGTTTTGAAACACTAATATTTGTGTTCAGCGAAGTCTCCCGAGTAAAACAGTACCCCCCATGTACAGGTTTTATGGTGTCTTGGAAAGTTATAGGGTTAAATACAGTGCTAGCAAATTAAATTCCCTATACTTTCGGCATGGGTTGTCAGGCAGGTCCCGCTAATTGTAATTAATTAGGATACCTAATTATGTAAAATTATTACATAAATATATGTGTAGAATTAATATATGTATATATACGTATATATATATATATATATAATTTTTTAAAAATATTTTTATTTATATATAGGTATATATAGTGATATATACGTATATATTTATGTATATAGATATATATATTATTTCGTTCTACATGTATTTTGATATAAATATATATATTAATATCACAATACAGTTAGAACAAAATAAAACACATCTATATATTTTGTAATATTTAATTTTTAATTATTTATTTTTAATTTTTTATTTTATTTTATTTTTTTACGTATTTACATATTTTTTTATATTATATATAAATATATATATATAACAATAATTATATATATTTAATCAGTATCAGTCTACGTGTAATTTGATATTAATATATATATATATAATTATATATATATTAATATTAAAATACATCTAGACAGTGTATGTGTGTTGTATATGTGTATATATATATACTTAGATCACATATATATAATATAATTTATTTATTTTTACACTTATTTTTATTTATTTATATTTGATTTCAGCCAGCAGGGGGACTAACTGTCATTCCAGTTAGTCCCCCTGCTGGCATTGCTGCAGCCAGCTATCCCGGCCATGTGATTGTGAGGTCCTCGCAAGGACCTCACTCTCACATGGCCCGGGGGGGGGCTGAAGAGGACGGAGGTGCCGCGGGGGGCTCCCTGGGAGTCCCCCCAACCGCGATCGCCGGCGACCGGGTAAGTGAAAAAAAAACGGAGGGCGTACATTTACGTCCTGCGGCGTTTAGAGCCGCTTTAAAAAGGACGTAAATGTACGCCCTCCGGACTTTTTATTAAGCCCTCCCTGCTCCCCTAAATTAAGAATTGACATACCTCAAATCCAGCAGCAAAACAAGTCCCCAGCCACAGTGCTGATCTGCTGACCAACAGAGTACTTCTCATTCAGAAGTATTGGGAGGAAATAGTTGTGCTCTGCCTGCAGTACTTTTCATGGAGAACCATATAATCCACTGCTTCTCTAAGCATGGCTTCCTCTTTGTGTTGGGGCACAAAAAAAACAGGAAGTACAACTGACAACTCTGATCGTGCAACAAAGACACTTAAAGACCAAATTTAAAAAATAGACAAACCCCTTCAATGAAATCATTATCAGAAGCAGAAGCCTTTAATCTCTTGTTTGCAGTCTTTCTCTTCAAACCAGACTTTCTGATGCTGTCCAATCACCGACTTCCCAATACAGCTCAATAAGACGTCTTTGAAGGCAGGTGCTCTGGGCAGTTGCATTCCTATTTAGTTTAGCTCCACTGAGCTAACCAAACCAGGAAGTAACAGGACATGTTGTCTGCTTAAAAGTCATGGTGAGGGGGCGGGGCCTGACTGTGATGGCGGCCGGACGCATTTTCAGAGAGCTCCGGGCAAATCGTTGAACCTAAGCTACTTACCCGCACTACCGGAGCTCTCTCGGAGCCAGAGAGTGAAGTACTGCACGCCAAGTGACAAGCGACCGTTTTTACACGATCGGCAGCAGCCGTCCAGACTAAGCCATCAAGGGGCTGGAGTGGGGCCCAGCAAGCAGCGCGGAGGGGAGAGGCGGCCGCTCTTCCAGCCAAGCACCGGCGGACCTCTGACTAACTCTTGATGGCACCCTGCAACCCCCCCCTTTGGACCGGCGGGGGAGATCCCGGTCCCCACCCTGGAGGCTCACTCCCTACACCAGGATTCAGCGACCCTGCCTCAAACAGCATGGACACCCCACATGGCATTCCAAATATGGCGGAGGCTGCGAAATCCATGCCTGACTATGGCATTGTGATGTCCAGAACGCTGGCATTCCTGGACAAACTCCTAACCGACTTCTGGGGGACGCTGTCCCTCCGACAACCGGCACCCGCCCCACATACCTCGCAAGAGCACCTACCTAAACCCGCTCCCCGGCAGCCTCGAAAGAGGCATAGCACAAAGGAAGCACGAAAATGGCGACAAAGACCGGGTCTGCGGAGCACAGAGGGTGGGAAGCGCAGGCCTGCATCAGACAGGGGATTCTATGGAGCCAGCAGCCAGAAGGACAAGCAGAATGTAGCAGGGAGAGGAGAGCAGGGGATACAGAAGAAGGCAATAAACATCACGGACACTGCATCGACCTTGTTTGAGTCACTGCGCCTCATAAGTCATCCCAATACCTGGTACTGTACTCTGCCCATGACGGGCATAGGCTGAAAGCATAAAAAGTTGTCGGATCCACAATCACCTCACACTCAGCCAGAAGAACTAAACCTTAAGACTGCACCACGTGTCCCAAACATCCCCACACTAGCACCTACCACTACAGTCACTCAGGGTGGCAAACTTAGCTTGCATAATACCTTTAAGAGCAACTTACTGCATGTTTAATTATCACTTAGGCATACCTTGCAGTAGCAAAGCTTTGATCTTTAATGCTAAATATATATTATAGTGTTAATCTTGTTACCGTGCAAACATATACGATGCGAGGTCTCTAACGTTACTTGTTTAATATGTGCATCTATCTTCTGTGATTTTCATTTAAACAAGCATAATTAGCCCATGTATTAATATACTTAAAAACTGTGCCACTTTCTCATGCCATATATGTTGTTTTCACTGTTTGCTAATGCTGTCGTGGCATCGTGAACCTCTGTATTATCTTGTGCACAGGAAGAAAATTAAAATAAAAAAAATTTAAAAAAAAAAAAAAAAAGTCATGGTGTAGTAAAAAGATTAATTTAGAAACATGCCAATTTCTATTGAAATCTGCACTTTATAAAAAAAAGTTACACAAAGCATTAAAGCAAGTTATTTGGGGGTCTGTAGTGTCCCTTTAATGAAAGTGCTCTTTTCTTTTTAATTTATGTTTTTAAATCAGCATTTTTATATAGTGTGAAAGAGGGGACACTCTGTTAACCCCTGAAGCATTTTAAGGGTGTGGAGTATCTAAATCTAAATCCATAGCTGTTGTGATGTAACTAAGTATTTTAGGATTCACAGTGCCCTTCATCGTACCCTTTTCTCATTTGAAGGGTTAAAGTATCTGCAATAAATGTGTGTTTGTCAGTTCTGGAGGCATACTGAACCCTCTGTATTTGTTAAGGCTCATATGATTTAGTGCAATTAATCCCTGATCTTCTCTATTTAATTGTGACAGATGTGGCTCAGCTGAAAAGCAAATGAAACATATTTTCCCTGGCAGTGGACAGCAAGCGGCTGTTGATGTCACTTAATATATGGTGACAAATTGTAACTAGGATAATGCTAATAATATTACTGTAGTAATACTACTATAAACACACCACTTAAAGGAAAACTCCAGTGCCAGGAAAACAATCTGTTTTCCAAGCACTGGAGGTACCCTCTCCCTCCCAATCCCCGGTTACTGAAGGGGTGAAAACGATGTCCCTCATCGCTGTCTCCTCCTCCACGCCGCTCCTCCTACTGTCTCCGTCGGCCAGTGGGCGAGACTGATCCCGCCCACCGGCCGAGGAGACCTAATGCGCATTAGCGCTCCCCATAGGAAAGCATTGAAAAAGATTTTCAATGCTTTCCTATGAGGAAATGAGCAACGCTGGAGGTCCTCACAAAGCGTGAGGACGTCCAGCGACGCTCTAGCACAGATAATCTGTGCTATGAAGGAGGAAGTGACCTCTAGTGGCTGTCTAGTAGACAGCCACTATAGGTGGAGTTAACCCTGCAAGGTAATTATTGCAGTTTATAAAAAAACTGCAATAATTACAGTTGCAGGGTTAAGAGTAGTGGGAGTTGGCACCCAGACCACTCCAATGGGCAGAAGTGGTCTGGGTGCCTGGAGTGTCCCTTTAATAAAAAAAAAAACAAGAAGCAAAAACAAACTATTGCTTTACCTGTTCACAATTTGCATAACAAGTACTAACTGATGTCTTGAATGATCTTTTATGTAGTTAACCCTGAGATAAGGGATAAATGTACAATAAGGAGTTACACGGTGACGTCATGTTCAGCCTCTATTTATGCTCTGGTTGTTATTCTATTTGTCTGGAATATTTAACTGCTAATAGCCATCTTCCCTACTAGATTCAACTTGGGTGTTCCGCTAGTAGAACCTTTGCAGCTGATACCGAATTCCCACAGTGCTGAAAAGGAGGAAGGTGATTGCTAAATTAGTGGATAGTTTAGGGTAACAACAGGATTTTGAGAAGGGGTAAAGTAATGACACTTTAGTGGGGTTGGTCTTAGAAAGCGGTTTTCTGATCTGGATCCAATAATGTATCATTTTCTGTGTCTGGAAAAGATCATTGGGATAAATATAGTGAACTCTTACCCTGCTGTGCAGATGATTAATCTTTTTGTTCAGTGTTCTCCTAGCTTATTTCTTTCGTCTTGTAGAATCTGGATTGTCCTTGATACTGTCTTTAACCTGCGTGTCTCAGGTTTCATAATATATTCACATATACATTTTCAATTTCTTGTTTCTTTGCTTCCAACACAGTTTAAGGAAATAGTGGAATCCTCAACTGTTTACCCAGAGGCAAAATTAACAGGTGCATCAAGAATTCCTCTTAGCAATGTTCATCCAATGCATTAAGTGCCTGGATCTCTGCCAGCCTGTGTACACAAAACAGCTTTTGTCAAATAAATGAAAACGGACAAGGATAGCAATTGGAAACAGTTTCCTAAAAAAAGGTCTCCTAATAATACTGTTTTCCTGGTCAGAGCTGGAGATGGAATCAGTATTTTGAAGTGTTTTTCTGTACACGTCTGTGAGATCCTTTTCACTACTCATTTGTGAACTTTCATGTCAGCCACAGACTCGCTACCTGCAGCCAGTGGATATGATCTGTAATGTTAGAGTTTTAATGAGTAATAATCTTGTAATTTTTTTTTCATTGTTAATACTACATTATTGTTAGTAATTGTAACAAGCTATAACACACTCATGTTTTACTACTCGTTTCAGTCATTAGCAATGACAGTACAATATTTTATCGACTCAACTAGACAGTCACAATTTCCCGTCAATTCTCTTCTGTCGTAAGGTTGTTTCCTGGTGTCCTGCATCTGTGCACCAGAGAAATATTCCCAGTAAGCGCAGGGTGAGGACGTCATTAGTTTTGCTGACATTGTGCAATCTGGGCTAAGCACATTCAGCACATGCAACTTTTAGCCACAGGTGTTCTCACTAAAGTCCAAATAAGATTATTTAAAGGAATACTCCATTGAAGGGGGGGAAAAGGTCATGTGTTAAGTAGATATACTCCCCAAAAGCATTATATTCAATATTTGTAGCATATTGTTTTTAGTGAGGTATGAAAAAAACTATCATATATTAGTTGTAAAAATAATTTCCTTCCAGCAAAGACTTGCTGGACATTGTCCCATTAGAGGCTTCTCATTGAGAAGGCGTGTGGACAAATTGTACATTACCAGCCAGCAGAGATGACTCTCTAATTAGGCAAGTTAGGCGCCTGCTTAAGGCCTTGTGCTGATTGGGGCCTCGCGGACACCTAACTCACTTTATGGTAGACCTGGAGGGGGCCCTCCATTTAGTCTGTTCTGAGAGAGAGAGCCCGTTAGAGATCTCGCCAGCTCGGCCAATCAGAGCGTTGCTGCGGATCACATGTTCTGCAGCTTTGCACCCTGTCGAGTTGCAGACCAAAGCTAACCCACCAGACCACCAGGGAACCAATTACATTAAATATAAAGGTATTTCAATGTGGGGAGGCTTATCACAGTGGGCTTTAATTCCCTGCCTTAGTTTATCTGCACTATGAGAGAAACTGCAGTGTGAGAATAACTTTGTAAATCCCATTTAGATTTCATAAGATAGATAGATAGATAGTCAGATACATACATAGTCACGTACATGCATACATAGATACATAGTCAGATAGATACAGTCAGCTACATACATAGTACATAGTCAGATAGATACTTCGTAGCGATATATAAAATGTGTATATATATATATATATATATATATTTGTGTGTGTATGTATATATGTATATTATTGTGTTAGAACAGAGATTGAAGTCGTATTAATCCAGTGCTGCAGATTTAAAATGTGCTTTTGGTAGAGCCTCCCTTATATATGTTTAGGCAAATCCACTTATATAGTGGATAGTATATAGCTATCCACTTATATATATGTTTAGGCAAAGATATAATCACATGCATCACAATTTCCGTTAGAAAATATACTACATCCTTACGTAATTTGAATTAAATGACAGACCATCTTCCCCCAGATAAGGAGAACGTTCTCTTCCAACATACTGATATCCTGACTGTGAGACATTTCAAATAATTCTGAATGGTTAATTTTAAATCCATGATCATGGAATCCATGTTTGGTAAACCCTAGAATCGACTTACCGTATTTACTATACAATTTATAAAGAATTATTTTTGGAACATTCCATAGAAAACATTAATCTGCTACTGCATGATTTAAGTATAGCAGATGTGAACCGACTCAAACACAATAACCTTACAAACTTGCGGAAGGTATTTCTGATAGGGGCAAAGAGTTTCTTAACAGAGAAGATGGCAACACGTGCAATGCATCATTGTCTACAGTGTTCATCTGAATGATTTGTCTTCTGATGGTGTAGTTGATGGTCCTACTCATTCTGTTGATGCTCTTTCTGATGTAAGTATTTTCTTCCCCTAGACAGTCCTCATAATTTGTTCACTACCAGCATCCTAAATACTTATATAGGCATCACACAGTTTGGCACCTTTCAGGCGTACCTCAAATATTTAAGTCAGAGATCAAAACCATGACGCATCAATGAGCATTCAGGCTTACTTTTTATGCCATACAGATTCCATGACAGTCTTGTAATCTTCCTTTCAAGAACCTGAGATGACCTTTTGAATCCGTGTTACCTTTTTGTTGCATGTAACACGAGTCTGTACTGGAAAGCTGTGCATAACCGTGAACTGATCATATAAAGATAAACAGGATTAACTCACTAAGGTGTACAAATCTAAGTTTCTTCTACAAAAGAGATTAATCTTTTCAACGGCCACAGAGCTGACACATTTTGGAGTGTCTTCTTTCGAAGAGACTTCAAACTAAAATCATAACAGTGGCTCAATATGGAGGGTGGGGCATTACAATTAGACTAATAAAATAACCACATAAATAATGCAGTTTAAATGGTGAACGGAGCAATATACTTCTTAATCATACATTGGAGAGTTACTATAAAAATATGCTTACTCACTCTAGAAGAAGAAGAAGAAAACAATATATATATTTATAAACTAAAGGAATACTATGGTCACTTAATTATTATTATTATTATTATTGGTATTTATATAGCGCCAGCTTATTCCGCAACGCTTTACAATAAAAGGGGAATTTACCAAATGTATTTACCAAATTTACCAAATGTAACAGGAACAATAGGTAGTTGAGGAACTTGCTCAAATTAGCTTACAGTCTAGAGGAGGTGGGGATTAAAAAAAAATAAAAATAGGAAGGGTATTGAGAGAGACAGCAAATAGGCATGGTGGGAAAGTAGCAGAGCTGGAGGTGAGAGTGGAGTGTGGCCCTATAAGTGAGAGCAAGATGAAGGTTTGAGAGATAGAAGTTACTCTTGGAGGCCATAAGCAATCCTGAAAAGACTAAGGGAGAGTATGACACGGGTAGGCAGGCTGTTCCAAAGGAAATGAGCTGCCCGTGAGAAGTCTTGCAGGTGTGAATTTGCAGTAGGGTGCGAGCAGCAGAAAGGAGAAGGTCACCAGTAGAGCGGAGAGAGGGGTTGGTTCATACCTATGAATCAGTGAAGAAATGTAGTTGGTTAGAGCTTTATAGGTAAGGGTTGGTATTTTAAATTGACACCTGACAGGAAGCCAGTGTAAGGATTGACAGAGGTGTGAGGTGTGAGAGGAGCGACAGGAGAGAAAGATCAGCCTGGCAGCAGCATTCACCACAGATTGTAGGGGGCAGTATGGCTTCTGGGGAGACCAATTAGGAGAGAAATTCAGTAATCGATGCAAGAGAGTACTAGAGCATGAACAAGCTCCTTGGCAGCATCTTGTGTAAGAAAGGGGCGTGTGCGGGCAATGTTATTAAGTTGTAATCAACAGGTTTTAGCAACAGACTGGACATGAGGCGCAAAGGTAAGGGCCAGGATCAAAAGTGACACCAAGACAGCGAGCTTGAAAGGATGGGGTGAGGCAGGTACCGTCATCCTGCAGGGAGAGTGAAGGAGGAGGATCAGTGTTATGAGGAGGAAAAATAAGAAACTCTGTTTTAGAGAGATTGAGTTTCAGATAGCGGGAGGACATCTAATCAGAAATAGAAGAAAGGCAATAGAAAGGCTGCAGCGTCAATGGCAGAGGTGAGGGTAGCATTATATCAGGAGATAGTCAGAGAGGGACAGGAGAAGGTAGGGGTGCATAGGCGTGTGCCTAGGGCACACCCTAATCCCCGTGGTACGCCTATGGATTGAGACTGGCAGGAGAGATCTCAGGATCTCCCCTGCCGGCTCATGCAGAGCCAGCGATATCCGAGCACCGGCTCTGCTTTTAGCCTCCATGGGCTGGTGGGGAGATCAAAGATCTACCTCACCGGCCCACAGCAGCATGGAGGGAGGCAGCAGAGGACCCAGGGAGCTCTAGTCAGCAGCACCGCTGGGTTCCTCTTGCGAGGTCTGAGCGTTGCCATGGCAACGCTTATATCTCGCTAGGGTTCACTCTCCACTGGACCACCAGTGATGGCACATGGCAGCAAGGATCCCCCCTCCCTACATAAGGTAAGAAGGGAGGGGGGTTATTTACTAATCTGCCCCTACCTCCACCCCCACAATCCCTCCAAACATACAGCACCCCCTCACATACAGCACACACAGCACCTACAAACATACAGCACCCTCACACACATACAGCACCCTCACACACACACAGCACCCTCACACACATTACACTAACAGCACCCTCACAAACACACAGCACACTCACACACAGCACACTAACAGCACCCTCACAAACACTCAACACCCACACATTACACAAACAGCACCCTCACACACACACACAACACCTTCACACAGCACACTAACAGGACCCTAATAAACACCCTCACACACACAGCACACAAACAGCACCCACACACACACACAGCACACAAACAGCACCCTCACACACAGTGCACACAAACAGCACCCTCGCCCACATAGCACACTAGCAGCACCCTCACACACAGCACCCTCACACAGCACACAGCAGTGTGTATATATATATATATATATATGTATATATAATATATATATATATATATATATACACACATACACACGCGCCATGTGTTTGTGCTTTAGGGTGCACACCCTAATGCAATAGGCTGCGCACGCCTATGTAGGGGTGGATGAGAGTTTGGAATGGAGATCAGCTGAGAGTTGCTGGAGGTCAAGAGAAATCAGATTCCTCTGAGTTGCGAGGGGTTAGGTTGAGGGTATAGGGTGTGGGGGCACTAGAGAACAAATCATAGGAGGTGGTGGTCTGATAGAGGAAATGGAGTATTACAGAGATTGGAGACTGAGCATGCATTTGAAAAAACAAGATCTAGGATATTGCCTTCATGTGGGGGAGAATTAGCCCATTGCGATAGCCCAAAGGAGGAGGTGATTGAAATAAGTTTTGAGGCTACTGAGGACAAGGGTGGGTTAATGGGAATGTTGAAATCCCCTAGAATAAGGGATGGGGTATTGCTTAAGAGGAAGTAAGGAAGCCATGCAGCAAAATGTTCAAGAAAGAGACGAGGAGAACCTGGGGGCCGATAAATAACTGCAATGTTTACATATATGGGTTTGAATAAGCAAATTGAGTGAATTTCAAAGAAGGAGAAAGAGAGGGAAGGGGGTGGGAAAAGGTTTGAAGGAGCAGTGGGGAGAAAGGAGAAACCCTATACCGCCACCTTTACTGTCAGACTGTCTTGGGTTGTGCGTAAACTATAGACCACCATAGGATAATGAGGCAAGGATAGCTTTGACAGAAGGAGAGAGCGAAGTTTGAGTTAAAGCAAGTAAATTCAATTGAAAGGCCGTTTTATGGTTAAAATAGCAGGGCTGAGTGATTTAGATTAATTAAGATAACGCCTATCTTACTTGAAATCAATCTCCCAGACAGCCTCTTCTGAGCAGCCCAATCTGCTGCTCTGATGTCATCAGGCATGATAACATTTTGTCCAATCAAATGCTTCTCGAAGAGAGGCTTTGTAGACAAAGGGCAGCAATCGCCAAGCTCTGTTAATCAACTGCTACTCACAGTGAATCATTGAGTCCAGTCTGATTTGGTTGCTGGTGGAGAAGCACCATCTTTTGGCTATCATGGAGACAGCCACTAGTTTGGAGATTACAATCTCTCCAAAATGGCAATGTTTGACATTATGGGAGAAAAACGTCCAAGCCCCTGATCACAGACTATATCATTGTGATGAAGTGGTTATAGTGATTATAGTAGTCCTTTTACCCTAAGGGGACACTATAGTTACCAAAACAACCTTACCTTAATGTACCAGTTTTGCTGTATAGATCATGTACCTGCAGCCTTACTGCTCAATTCTCTGCCATTTAGGAGTTAAATCACTTTGTTTATGCAGCCCAACGCACACCTCCCTGCATGTGACTTACACAGCCTTCCTAAACACTTCCTGTAAAGAGTCAACTAATGTTTTTACTTCCTTTATTGCAAATTCTTTTTAATTTTGTATTCTTATTTCCTGCTCTGTTAATTGATTGCTAGATCCTACAGGAGCCTCCTGTATGTAACTAAAGCTCAATTTACAGAGCAGTTGATGAATACTTTTAAAGTAAGTTACATCTGATTGAAAATATAACCATTTTGTTTTCATGCATGTTTCAGTCACAGCCAGAGGAGATGTGGCTAGGGCTGCACAAACAGAAACAAAAGTGATTTAACTCCTAAATGGCAGAGAATGGAGGAGTGCAACTTCAGATCTATACATAAAACTGCTACATTAAGCTAAACTTGTTTTGGTGATTATAGTGTCCCTTTAACATTAGGGTCTGAATTTTTTTTGGAACCTCAGCTCTTATTTAAATACTATTTAGAGGGGCTTAATGCATATGTATGTTGCATTTGTGAAAGTATGTGTGGCTGAAATAGGTGGTGTTTCAGTATGGATATGATGATGTGCATATGGTGATGCATTGATTCGATGGGTCTAGGGCAGAACAAATATTAAATATACCACTGTGTATTTGTGTATTTGTCAGTTAAGACGGAGACTTGGAAGCTTTCCTGAGCAGGAGCTTCAGATAGTTTAACTGAGCAAAGCCCAGTTTAACAATGGGGGCGAGCGCCATGATACTCCTGGCACTATAACCACTATTGTACTTAGAGTGGTATTATATAACACTTACAAAACAGTTAAAATTTGTCAATGAGCTATTCTTGCTTTATATTGCAACTCAGTCAACCATGCTGGTAGTCGAACAGACGTATGAAAATAACTTTAGAAAATTGTATGTGGGTTAAACATATATACACAAGCCTATCATAGCTCAACATTGTATTTTATGGTATGCTATAACAAGCCATCTTCAGTGATATGTTTCTCCTTCCTCATTCCCGGAAGTGGTTTTATCCTAACTGTAGCAGGGCCTAATCTGTCACTGGTGTGTATTTGGATATTTCAAGGTATTTGTTTATTAAACACAATGTCCTCCTTAAGTTTAGTCATGTGTGCAGATTCCCCAGAGATTTACCATTTATTATATATTCTGAGGGGGTTGGCGTGCGAGTGACTTACTCTCAGACCACGTTCATTCCAGCAGGGAAATAGTCTGGACTAATCGCACTCTGTGTGTGATATCACTGACAATGAAACATTATTACATAGCACACACAGAGCAGCGTGGTAATTCTTGGCCATGGGATGATGGATCTCTGCTGTACTTGAAGGGATAATTGTGCACAACCAGTTTGAAAGCTGGTAAATATTTAAGGGTCACGGGGTTAAATGTCAAAGCTACGGCACTTGGGCTCAACTCCATAAAGTATTGAGAATGACTTGTAATTAAATCCAGGGGATATTTCACCAAAGGGAAATAAATTTGACAGCTTACAACCAATACAGGATTACCACCTTTCAGAGGTTAGGGATCAGGCTGGTAATTGCAGGTGGTTTACAGTTGTTAACATAACAACATGGGTTACAGTGATTGCTTATTTCTACCCATCAAGATACAAAACAATTTCAGCCTTGACACTGAAAATATGTGGCATTGCTTAAGATGTAGAAAAGGTTTTTTTTTTTTTTTTTATCAATCAAATAATTATCCATAGTTTGCACGCACAATTGCATACAAATTATTGAATTAAGACACAAGTCTACAGTTTAGTGGGTTTTTTTTAAAATTTATTTATTGTACAGTCAAGAAAATTCAACGGATCAAGTGTTTTCAACTACCTTACTTCCTTTTATAAAAGTATATGTTCAGTTACTTAGAAAATAATGCATATAATAAACCTTTTTTTTTTTTTAAATGTGTGTTCTATCCTGTGGATAAAACGTAAATGTTCACAGTTTATGGCAAGTTTATTTACCACTTTGTATTCTTATAAAAATGTACCTGTTCATATTTTATTGTATTCTTTTAAAACATACTAGGTTATGTATAAAAAGTAATTAAAGGGCAAAGTTCTACAATTGTAGCAGTTACCATGAAAACAATGGAATGTTCCATTTGATTGCTCCGTTTTTAGACCTTTGCTCCATAATTACACTTTCTACATAATGTGTAGATAGAATGGGTAGTTGTTGTTTTTTTCTTTAGAAAGTAGAGAAGTTAATCATGTGCAATGTGTTATAGGACATGCCTGGTGCTCTAATGTCATCTCAGGTTACATATGTATAGTACATAGATTTTGGCACATTCATACTACTATTTTTAATGCACAAATACAATTTCACTAATCCCCTTATGTATAGACTTCTCTGGGTTTAGTTTGGGCATGATTGTGGTTTGTATTAGTCACATGGTTAAATGTGTAAAATCCGAAAGGCAGCTGTAAGAATTGAGGTGGCATTTCAGGGTGTTTGTTAAGTCTGGTTAAGACATATAATTCATATGAGAAATGTAGAAGACTCAAAACGTGGGGAAAACACATGAAATAAGAATGTATAGCATGATAGTCCTAAAGGCAATTTAGTACTGCATCTTTATTCATTTCTGATGAGAATACTCAATCCTGGCTAATTCAGCACTTCAGATGTTATGGACTACATGGGCCACCCGATGGACCCCTTGGACGGCCGGGGCCGCAAAAGATGATGGCGGGTGCCCGGTCACAGCCTCGACCCCTGCGACCACGATATGTACGCCAGTGGTCACAAACCAACTGACCATCACAACACATGCTGGTGATCTACAGAACGAATCAGCTCGAAATGTTAAACTATAGTGTATACAGGGCTGGATTAAGAGCCCATTAAACCTGGTGCTGATAATTATAATGGGCCTAATTACAGAATCTTATCGACAGAAAACCCTCAAAACAGTCATACCTCCCAAGCAACATGTATCTGGTGGAGGTGGTGTAGAAGGAAACTTACAGGATGCAGCTATAAGAAAATACATACCCTATGCTAATCTCTCGCTTTCATCTTTCAAGTAAATCCATATAGTATGAGTATTTTCCATATCAGTCATTGGCAATGAGTTATTATAATGTTATTCAATGTTGCTGTAGTAATCCATAATAACAGTGATTAAAATAACTTAATTGTGTTCTCTCTGCTGTCCATCCTACAGCTAATTCTATAGTTCTTGCTGCAATTTATTACCTACTCTCCCCTATACAATAGGTCAGGGGTAGGCAACCTACGGCACTAGTGCCATGCACGGCACTCGTGGTGTCTTTGCACGGCACTCAAGGCTGCTAGAGTCAAACAGGCTCTGGCCTATCAGGAGTCCCAGTAAAACTTCAGATATCTGCTAATCCGAAAAGGTGGTGAAGGACAATCCTCAATTTATGCATTGCAGCACATAGAGGTAGTGATCTTAGATCACTTCCTCCCAACACTTGTGAATAGGAAACCACACTGTAGTAGAGCAGCTCGCAGTTGCTGTTGCAGCTCCTGTCCTTGACCTGTACCTGGCCAGACTAGTCCCCACTGGAACCCAGGGAAGCCACCCACACTGCTATATATACACAGAGCTGCAGAATAACCCTCCCCTCATACAAATAATACGGACAGCCCACACACAAACATACACACAATCCACAACGAAACACCACTAACAATCCACATACATGCACACAACCCCACATGCAATACCCCAAACAGCCCCCACACACTACCAAACACACACTTTGACATATCCATCCACACACACACAATTCCACAAGCAGCACCCATACACAGCTTACATTCATTAGTATCATACACAATACCATAAACTACTCATGAACATAAACAATATAATAGCTCATATACGCAGGGCCTTCTTTAACGTGGGGCAAACTGGGCAGCTGCACCGTGAGCCCTGCTGGCCTCAACTATTTCTAACCCTCTGGCTGGTAATCTGCACACTAAGGAGGCCCACCGGGTGGCCCATGCACAAAGGACCACCCACTGGGCTTCTGTCAGCAGGGATCCGGCACACGCTGAGGTGCTTTAACAGCGCGAGCAGGCCCCTTGCTTTTCGGCAGCAGGCTGGGAGGAAGTGACGGCCACGCATCACTTCCTCCCACAAAGAGAGGAGCACGCAGGAAAGAAGAGTAGGCAGATTGGAGGGGGGCTGGCCAAGAGCTCTAGACCCCAACTCCGAACGCCTTCAGCCACCAGCAGGAAAGGTAGGAAACTGGAGGGTGAGTTTTAAAGTGTATGTCTGTGTCAGTATGTCTGTCAGTGTGTGTGTGTCAGTATGTTTGTGTGTGTGTCAGTATGTCTGTGTGTCAGCATGTCTGTGTGTCAGCATGTCTGTGTGTCAGTATGTGTCAGTATGTCTTTGTGTGTGTCAGTATGTCTGTGTGTGTGTCAGTATATCTGTGTCAGTATATCTGTGAGTGTGTGTGTCAGTATGTTTGTATGACAGCATGTCTGTGTGTATGTCAGTATGTCTCTGTGTGTGTCAGTATATCTGTGTGTATGTGTGTGTGTGTGCTTGCAATCACGCCAACACCACATACAAACATATTCCACAAAAACACACAAAAACTGCTTAGTGCTAAATACAGACCTGCAAACATGAGTAAATGGTAGAGCCCCAGCTGTCAATGCATTTCTGGAGTTGCACGACAGATGGGGATCTACCTTTTTATCACCCGTGCAACAGGGAGACCGCCAAGAATTCTTGCACCTCTCTACTTTAGGTCTGCCACTGTGTTGAGGTGGAGGACGTGATTGCATGCCTGGGAGGGGGGACAAGGTCCAGGGGGCCCTAAGCAAATGCTTTGCCCAGGGTCCAGTCATTATTAAAGACAGCCCTGCATATATACGCACAAATACAACGATACAAAGCAATTACAGTACAAATAACACAAGCAGAATACGGCAGCACACACACCTCGATTTATAAAAAAAATAGGACCGGCACGCTACGGGACATCACAATCCTATATCGGCACAGTGCTGCTAAAAGGTTGCCTACCCCTGCAATAGGTTGTGTGTGTAAGTGTATGTGTGTGTGTGTATATATATATATATATATATAAAATATATGTGTGTTTTTATATATATATATATGTTTATATATATATATATATATATATATATATATATATACATAATTATGCATAATATATGTGTGTTTTGAAAAAGTAAAACTGCACACTATTAGGGATTTATAATTCAATATTATTTAAGTAATTCCTTGAAATCAGTCTATTAAAAAAATTCAGTGAAAAGAAAGGGTATCCCTTCCTGGAAAGCCAGGTTTTAGGCTAGACAGGAACAGTAACAGGATGGAGGATGTCCCTGCATTATTCTCTCTATACAACCCTTCACAGCGTGCAAAGTAAAGGAAGGATGGAAAGCTGGCTACTTCTACACATTAGGGCATCATGTACAAAAATGTGTGGATTGTTTTAATTGCCTTAACATTTCCAATTGACCAAGAGGGACACTTTAATTTTAGATGTGTGAGTGGGGTTATGGCCAGAGGCATGTGTGTTCTTATAAATTTTGGGTGACTTACTGATAACAATTTATGCAATTAAAATGTAATTTAGAAGAAGAACAATGTAGCTTATTGTAGTTTGAAGACACATTGCTATATTATTTCTGTGGAGCTCTGTTATACACTCAGACACAACAACAATATGGAGCACCTAGAAAAGAGGAACATTAGGATAGAAAAGGGACAGAGGGATTTGGATCCAAAGTAGTTACTGTCTCTCCTAAATATGAACGGTTGGCAGGTGTGCAGTGAATTGACAGAGACTGGCAATTCTCTCTAAGAAGATATCTGAGAGATTATATGTTATTCAGATACATATATAGTTTGAATTGATGTGTTTTCTAACAACTATTGCCTCGATTTAATAGGTTTTGCAAATGATGCAATGCTGTTAAAACAAATGTCCAAATGATTTATCTACAAAAAGTCCCATAGACTTTAATAGCGATTTCTGTAGATAATTCTATAGATAAACTTTTCTAACATTATTGAATTATAAAATAATTCATTTATCTAATTCTGTCTACAATCAGATCACTTTAAAGAGATACATTGTAGAAATATTAGTAATTAAAAGTTATTCATTTAAACACAAACAAAACCTAAAATATACTTACATCTGTATGTATTTTGTTCTGCTTTGGTGACTACAATCCCATCCAGGAAATGGCTGACACCTTTTATCTATCCTGGACTCTCTTCTTTCCATTTGCGTACATATATTTGATGTTACATGCCCTTATTTAAAGGAACACTATAGTGCTGGAATACATCATCAGGTTCCCGGCCCCCTTCTCTGTGGAGATTAAAGGCAGTTTACTTACCTTTTCTCCACCACTGCACCAGTCTTGCCATGGCTGGCTCTACCTCCATGGCTTAGATCATCAATCTTAATGATCTCAGTCAATACAATGCTTTTCCACAAGAATACATTGGGAGGTTATTGCGCATGCACGTCAAAACGCAAAATTAATTAAATTGTTTTTTTGGCATGTGGATCCTCTGTCAGATGCATTTGGGCTCATCAAAACTTGGGTGACAGATTGTGACAGACACAGCCTGCTGAAAAAAAAAATTCCACTTTCAATCAGGTGTAACTTACATTAAATGAACACCATAGGGCCAGGGACACAAAAATGTATTCCTAACCCTATAGTGTTAAAAACACTATTTAGCCCCCTGCTCCCTCTCCCCATCCCTACCCAGGAAAGTTTAGTGTCTTCATGCAGAGGATGGAGACACTGAATGTCAGTGCTGTACACTGTACAGCGCCGACCTAGGAAGCACCTCCAGTGGCTAGTGGCCAGTTAAGTTATCCCTAGGCTGTAATGTAATCACTGCCTTTTCTATGAAAAGACAGTGTTTACAGCAAAAAGCCTGAAGGTAATGATTCTACTCACCAGAACAAATACAATAAGCTGTAGTTGTTGTCGTGATTATAGTGTCCCTTTAATGCCGGCCATGATAGAAAGGTGTCAGAACACACAGTGCATCACAGTTTGCTGCATATGGGACCCCGTAGCCACAGACCAGTCTGAATACACATGATGACTCCTGTCCACTGCCGAAAGTACCTTCAATGGAGATATAAACATCTGAAGTCAGTCATGGAGAAATGGAAGGAGTATGCCTGGTCTGATGAACCACGTTTAGGTCAGGTGGATGGTTATTAGACATGTGCTTTTAATGTTGTGGTTGATCAGTGTATATTATATACTTATAGGCATAAAATGAAACAGTGTAATCTGAAGTGCTTTTAAGTAGTCATTGAGCCTTGTGTCTGCATTTGCAGTGTTTTACTAGGATACAGTGCACGTATGGAGATTAGCCCTTCTGCTGCCTGAGATGTAATTATACCTTTTGGCAACGTTCTAGGGCATCATTATTAGTCAGTCTGGAACAAGAGTTTCAGGTTGACCAATATCAAATCTGTGCAAAATTGGCATATGAGAACCCCCCAGCCAATGTACGGCCCCCTTCTCTGTGCTGCTATTTCCTTCCCTTCATCCTGCCCTACCTGACTTCCTTCCCCCTCCTGCAAGAGGAAATGATATAAACGGATGGTGGGCTAAGGGAGCCTCAGTGCTATAAAGTAAGTTTAAGCAATTTGTATTTATTTTATGTTGGGAGGAGGATCAGCCTATGAAGGGTTACTCCTATCAGAACCTTTAAAAACCTCAAAAGTCTAACCCTTTAAGCACTTAGTATGCTTCTAGTGTTTATAATATTTTTTGTCTCGATAGCATAAAAACTGGAATTATAATTGCACTTATATTTAAGGAAACTAGAAAGCTGATGCACATGGAAAGGAAAAGTCTACAATCAAAGATTGGTATTACATTGAAATATATCTTTCAAAGGCCATCTTTCCTGCTCTAAGTTCTACCAAAACGAATCTTTAAAAAAATGTTATTTTTCCAGCTGTTACAGTAATTTGCAAACATGAATTGGACCCTCGCTGATTTATCACTACTACTATTTTCTTAAGGTAGATGAAATGAGTGCAAAGGGACAGGATTGTGCGTTCTGAACTCTCCTATGCTTTAAGATTTCCTACTGATCCAAGACATTCCTTTAGGATTTACTTGGAGGGTTCAGGATTTGCATTAACTGTGTAAATCTAGACTTGGCCATACCTATCCATGACCACCACGTTGCATGGTTTTTATGCTTTCTTCAGAGTTTAAAGGTCACATTGGGTGAGTTATAATTTGAGGCTAAATTCTCAAGGTCTCTATGGCCCTCCTTTTCCCTTCTCTGGATCTCTAGAGCCTTGAATGCCTGCTGTAGATTTGGGTCACCCTTTTCCGAGAAGCTAAAGCTGATGTGTAGATCCTGTCCAGACCTGTGGGAAAGTGCAGCATACTTATAGCTATTAATACTGTACATTTCCCACTGAATCTGAAAGGAACTCCCAACAGGAAAGTTCGAGCAACACAGTTTTCTTGCATTTAATTTGTTTTCCTTGTTTTCCTTGCCATTAGTTCTCTGTAGAACAATAACTTATCTGTCGCACATTTTAGTGTCATTTCTACATTCCCATGCATGCTTTTAACGTGGATAAGTTTTTCTCTCAAGTTTTCATTGCTTTTGACCTTTTATAGAAATAATTCTATTCTTATATACGAATTTACTGAAAGAGAAAAGTGGGCTTAGATACACAAAATAATACAATTAGAAGCCAAGTTAACTTCAGGACACACCAAAACATTGTATTCTGAGTAGTCCCTCTTATTCATAATTGGTATGAAAAGGAATGAGTTTTATACTGTTTGTAGAGATGACGTTTTTACAGATATGAAAGGAAAATTCTTTGTCCACAAATTTACTTTTAAATTCATGTAATTTGGAAATACTAATATTTCCACATACTTATGCCATAAAAAAAAAACCATACTTTTTTTTTAGCTGCAGAACTAGCCTCTGCAGCAATTTAATCCCCACACCCTTTTTACTTGGCATTTACTTCCTTGTTTGTTCTGGGCATTTTCCAGTCAAATGCTTTACATAGAGGTGGATAGTTTTATTTAGATTTAGGAAGCCGTAGGGGGAAAACAATCATGCTGTTGGGTTGTATTGGTTCAACTTCTGTTTCTAAGTATTAATTCATATGTCACCATTAAAATTATGACTTTCTATTTAAAGCTTCACTATAGTGTCAGGAAAACAAAGCGGTTTTCCTGACACTATAGTGCCCTAAGAGTGCCCCCACCCTCAGTGTCCCTCTCCCGTGGCGCTGAAGGGGTTAAAATCCCTTCAGCAGCTTACCTTAATCCAGTGCCGGGCTCCCTCAGCGCTGGTGACCTCTCCTCCCCGTCTGATGTCAGCTCCCCCGTCCGACGTCACTGGAGCCGAATGCCCATGTTCGGCAAGTGCCGCGCGCGCATTCAAAGTGTCCATAGGAAAGCATTTCTCAATGCTTTCCTATGGACGCTCTGCGCGATGGAGGTGAAATTCGCCTCCAGCGTCGCAGATGCGCCTCTAATGGTTGTCCAGAAGACAGCCAATAGAGGCTGGATTAATCCCAAATGTAAACATAGCAGTTTCTCTGAAACTGTTATGTTTACATGTTAAGGGTTAAAACCTGGGGGACCTGGCACCCAGACCACTTCATTGAGATGAAGTGGTCTGGGTGACTATAGTGTCCCTTTAAAGCTATTGTTGAATAAAAATTGTATCTGGCTCAGTCAGCCACTGGATGAGGTTGATCGGAGCTCTCTATACTATTGCATAAGGTGTATATTTTACTTCCACTAGCCTCATCTAGAATTCCTTGAGAAAGATAGGCTCTGTAGTCCAGTAGGGGCAGACAATGTATTGTAGTCAATTTGACACAACATAAATTGGCAGCATAGTTGCATGTGGCAGGGCAGAGGTCAGAAGCTAGAACCAATTTATGCTTTTGCTAAAAAGTAGTTATATTGCCTGAGAGTTAGGCAACATGAGCTTAGAAATTGTGACAGGGCACAAATTGGATACACATTGGCTATCATATAGATGTATTTAGTACAACAATATCAAAATAACAATAAATCTACCTGAGATTATATACAAATTGTGCCGAGTCTTCTTGTGTTTTGTGTATTGCATGGAGTGGAGCTAGATGGATTTACCTTTCTTTGTTTGTGTGCTTTCTTATCTTCTATTTACTGAATAGTACACAGCAAAACTTATATTGCCAGTTAGGAAGAGAGTATTTCAGCTGGTTAATTGACAATTCAGGCAGTTAACACTACACAAAAATAGTTTTATCTCCAGAATTATACTTTTCTTATTCACCATTTTAGTGTACTGTGAAAGAAATGCAAATGAAACTATCCAATATTCAATATAAACACTGATTACACTATCAGTATGAAAATAAAAAATAAAGGCCAAAACCATTTTATTATATAAAGGTGAACGAAGTACCTCACAATGGATGAAGGTATTTCAAATCTAAAATAAAATGAATTCATTTCAGGGATATTCCTAAATAAGTATATTGGAGAAGCTGACCTGACAATTGTGCTGAGTTATAAAATGTTATTCATTTCAGAAGGCAGACCCATAAGAGGAAATAACAAATACTCAACTTCAGCCATACTATATTAATATTGATTCTCCCCTCTAAAATGTAAGCGCGTTTGAGCAGGGCTCTCGGCACCCTCTGTTCCTGTTCATGCAACAAGATCTTCTTGTGTTACCTTGCGTTTTGAGTTAATAAACTCAATACGTTATATAATTCGTTCTGCTGCTTTGTACTAGACTGTAATTTCTTTACCCACCACTGTGACATGCTAAAAGAGCTAAACTGGCTATCGCTGGAAGTCCCGACACAATCTTCATCTTTCCAGCCTTGTGCATAAGAGTATTTCTGGGAAGCTCCCACCCTACCTGAGTAGAATGCTCTCCCTAGCTGTTCCCACCTCCTATAACCTCTGAACCAGTACTAGCACGATATTTAACATACCACAATACAAAAATAAAGTGACTCGATCCTCCGTTTCCTACAGAGCACCGCAAGTATGGAATAACCTCAGTGACACAGCCAAATTTTCATTCAATCTAAAATCTTTTAAGAGATCTATGGCAATATACCTCAGCACAGAATGCACCTGTCATGGATAAATATATTAATTACCTGTGATGTATTAAATTTATATATGTGTGTATATATAGTTTGTAAATTGTGTTTTTGGAATATTTTATCCTATTGTAACAATGCAATGTTTTGAGGATAAAGACCCAGGACATACTTGAAAACGAGAGAAATCTCAATGTATCCATCCTGGTAAAATATTTTATAAATAAATTAATTCATTTTATTTCATCAACTGTGCAATGTGCACTATATTGGCGTATCTTCAAGAGACTTCTGAAAGAAATACTATTCTCAGTGTCACACAAGGTGATCCTGTGTGGGTGTAGAGGATGCTCCAGCGTGGGAAATTGTAGCCATTTCTGCATCATGGGACCATGCGTAGTACCATTTCTCTCCATTTCTCTCCCTGTGTACCTTAGAAACACATCCTACAAACTTTTAATCTGTAAATAAATCTATATAATCTCTATATACAGGCTTTACAATTCAGAATAATATGCTACTAGCCATGCCTGAAAGGTTACTCTCCACTGCAAACCATAGCACACACAAGTTCTAGTCTATAGGGCTGCATTGTCACCCACCAATTGCTAGAGATAAGTGGACACTTCAGCCCTTGTATGTAGAAAATATACATATAAAGAGTTCAGATTTTTCTATTGACAAAGTTTAGGATGGCACTTTAACCAAGAGGAATATTTTTAGCCTTAATGTTTTTAGCCATATTCTAAATCCAATAAATAGATATTTTAGGTAAGCACACCTATCATTGTATTTCCCTTCCTACATGATTCTCAGCAGATGAACATTTAATTAATCTTGCAGTTCTCCGTATGATTCCACGGGATGTTTTGATCTGGTGTTATTGAAGCATTTGAGTTAGACTTCTTACTGAGAATACAGAACTGGCAGCTCAAAGTGGCACTGTCTGCATAGAAGATAAGGAAGATTGTGTACATTTATTTACAGTGTATGACAGCCAATTCTAGACACTGAGGCAAATAAAAAATAAAACAAAAAATACACAAAAAAACGCCCCTTACCCCCATTCATTTAGACCATTCAATGTAAAGTATAATTTTACTGTAAAACATGTTATGTAATAAACTGAATGCAAGTTCAGAGGAAGTCTAGCAGATGAAGTAAAAAATCTGGACTTCCTGTATTTGGATTTTTAACCTTTCCCAAAACTTTCCCTATTGTAAAGTTGAAACAAGCTCTTATCAGCAAGCAACATATACCAACAGCTGGATATCATTAGGCCTTTCTGTCTGAACCATTCCTCTTCATTAGGTTGTTCATGACAGCTTTTATTTCACACAAAATTTTTTTACTTTGTGCTATGCTTTATCTAAGTCATGTCCCACATAACATACAAATGCAGGCCAGAGTGCACCCACTTCTATAGACGTCTGAGAACCAGAACTTAAAGGAACACTCGAACATAAAAATATATATTTTTTTTAACATCAGTGGATTCTTTAATACTTATTCTTATTAAAAAAAAAAAAAAAAAGTGCCAAGACAGTCTTCTAGGTGCAGCTTCTCTACCTCATGTGACGTTATGATGACTTTTGTCCAATGCATGGCAGTTGCCTCCCTCCAACCAGGGCCGGACTGGGAATTAAAAGCAGCCCTGGAAAAAAATTATTTACCAGCCCCATAATGCGTCGTGCCAGCATAGTGTGCAGATACCGAGTTAGAAAAGATAACTTAAAATTAAAATTATTACTCCAACGTGAAAAAAAGCACATATAGGCTTAAAAAAAAAGAGTGCAGATTTATTTTAAGCAGACGTGCCTTTGCATATAACCAATGTTTCAGTCCAACTACCATGACATATTAAGGAAAGCTTGGTAATGGGACTGAAATGGTGAATGTATGTAGGGCACAACTGTAAAAAATGACGTTATCTTGTTTATTTTGAGGTCGTGTGGGTGCACTCTTCACTTTAAATATGTTATTGTGCTGGATTATGCACCTAGCAACAAGACTGGGCCAATATCTGCTTATTACATATTGTACATATCAATGACATTTCTTAGTGTATTATGCATATATAAATGTACATTGTATGTAAATATATTAGGCATAACTATATATATATATATATATATATATATATATATATATATATATATATATATATATAAAATATAAATCAGTGGCGGATCCAGAGCCTGATCTCAGGAGGGGCACCTATATATTATTTAAAGAAATAATCCATGCACAATAACCACTACTGCTCTGTGTAGTGGGTATGGTGCCAGGAGTGCCGGGACCCGCTCCCAGAGTAAGTAGTCAAACCGTTTAAGTACAGTTTGACAACTTACCTGGGGTCTGCTGGGATATGGGGCTGTAGTAGTGTATAGGAGCAGTGGTGCAATGTGTGAGGGGTGCAATGTGTGTGAAAGGTTCAGTGTGTAGGGTGCGTGGGGCAATGTGTGTATGGGTGGCTGTGTGTGTAGGGGAATGTGTGTATGGGGGGGCATGTGTGTGAGTGTGTGAATGTGTATGGTGTGTGTGGGCAGTGTTTGTATGGGGCTAGAGTTCACTCTCACCACTTGGACCACCAGAAATCCCTGGTGGTCGCAGTGGTGAGAGTGAACTCTAGCCCGTAGCTCCAGGGCTAGAGTTTCCCTGTGGCACTCTCCCTCCCCCTCTGTCTCTCTCTATTCACCCCTCTTTCTCCCCTTGTGTCTCACTCTCTCCCCTCTGTCTCTTTCTCCCTCCTTTCCCTGTGGCACTCTCCCAACCCCTCTGTCTCTCTCTATTCACCCCTCTTTCTCCCCTTGTGTCTCACTCTCCCCCCTCTGTCTCTTTCTCCCCCCTTTCCCTGTGGCACTCTCCCTCCCCCTCTGTCTCTCTCTATTCGCCCCTCTCTCCCCCCTTGTGTCTCACTCTCCTCCCTCTCCCTGTGGCACTCTCCCCCCTCTGTCTCTCTCTCTATTCAACCCCCCTCTGTCTCGCTCTCTATTCACCCCCCTCTGTCTCGCTCTCTATTCACCCCCCTCTGTCTCGCTCTCTATTCACCCCCCTCTGTCTCTCTCTCTATTCCCCCCCTCTGTCTCTCTCTCTATTCCCCCCCGTCTCTCTCTCTATTCCCCCCCTGTCTCTCTCTCTCTTCACCCCCCTCTGTCTCTCTCTCTTCACCCCCCTCTGTCTCTCTCTCTTCACCCCCCTCTGTCTCTCTCTCTTCACCCCCCTCTGTCTCTCTCTCTTCACCCCCTCTGTCTCTCTCTCTTCACCCCCCCTCTGTCTCTCTCTCTTCACCCCCCCCTCTGTCTCTCTCTCTTCACCCCCCCTCTGTCTCTCTCTCTTCACCCCCTCTGTCTCTCTCTCTCTTCACCCCCCCTCTGTCTCTCTCTCTCTTCACCCCCCCCTCTGTCTCTCTCTCTTCACACCCCCCCTCTGTCTCTCTCTCTCTCTTTTCACCCCCCCCCTCTGTCTCTCTCTCTCTCTCTTTTCACCCCCCCTCTGTCTCTCTCTCTCCCTTTTCACCCCCCCTCTGTCTCTCTCTTTTCACCCCCCCCTCTGTCTCTCTCTCTCTTTTCACCCCCCCTCTGTCTCTCTCTCTCTCTTTTCACCCTCCCCCCTCTGTCGTTCTCTCTAATAACCCCCCACTTCCATCCCCCTCACACACCTGAGAGGAGTCAGGGGGCCGGCCGCATTGCACGCTGCAGCCTCGCCGGTCCGGCAGCACTGTTATGCTGGGGATTGTGGGAACCGCGAGGGAGCATGGTAGAGATATGCTCCCTCCCCCTTCAGCCCTCAGCATAACAGTGCTGCCGGACCGGCGAGGCTGCAGCGTGCAATGCGGCCGCCTGCCGGCCGGCCCCCTCAAAGTATGTGCCACCGGACCGGCCACCCGGTGGCACATATATTGCCAGAGCAGCCCCCAGGTGCCGCGGCCCACCGGGAAATTTCCCGGTATCCCGGTGGGCCAGTCCGGCCCTGCCTCCAACGTTCCGAGGCTTCTCATGGAGATGACAGTATTGAACGTGAAACCTTCAAAAATCAAGGTCTTCAATAAGGAGGAAGGGTCTGTAACAGCTGTCAGTCTGATGACCCCTAGAGGGTATGTTCTCTGACAAATGTACATATTATATTGTCAGATAAAAAGGGAAGCAAAATCTCTAAAAAAGTGTTTTTTTGTGTGTCTCTTTAAAGGTTACTTTTTTTTTTTTTATAAATTTGTGCTCTATTGGGCAGACTAGATGGGCCAAATGGTACTTATTTGCTGTCACATTCTATGTTTCTATGTTTGTAGGCTCACTTACATTGCGCCTTTAATTGAAGAATCTATTCATGTCAATTGCCAGTGTACAATCAGGGTTGTGGTATGTAGTGGGGAAGGGGTAGGTAATTACTGCTATGAACTCCTACCCTCCTGTTTTCCCCTTTAAATCCCATATTCACCCTTTTTAAAGTTGAGTTTGGTCTAATTATTAAGGTGGGGGTGGCGAATTAACACGCTATACACCTACCCTCCTGTTCCTTATAATCAGACTCTACTAATATTCCAGTTTACTTCCATTATCTTCCATTATATCTATCATTGTATCTACCCATAACTTTTGTTCACCTATTTGAATATCTCTAATCTTTCCAATATCTCTAATTTTCACAATATATCTAATTTTGAGTCTAAATGCTAAGCTTTATTCTTCTGATCCCCATAGACTGCTGCTCATTAATTGGCTACATTTTAGCCTTCCAATTGGAATAACACTTTATTACTAAACAGCCGTCTTTCTTGATATTATCTTTCTACTTGGGTTGATCAAGAATTAGTATATTTTCTCACGCTTGCTGTGATTGAAATATACAAGCCAGATAGGCAGACCCCCCTAGGTTTCTCCTTTTTAATATTACACTTTCACAAGTCACTTTTGTGTGTTTTTTCCTTTTTCACTATTATGTAGATATGCCCTTTAAACACTAATACAGTTTATATTTTAATTTTTTGTTTCTTACCAATTATAGTGGGATATACATGTTATATGTGGGTAATCTAACCTTTTTTTTTTTAATCGTTTTTTTCAAAGAAAGATTTGTTATTCTTTTTTCAATATAATCACAGCTTGACTGTGTTAGCCTAGAAATTCCCTCTCGGTTTTCAATACACTACATTGATTATTTAATGAATAAATCTCAATGTATCTGTAATTTGTTCTCTGTTGTATAGAGTATTTGACAGTAGTTGCCGCTAACATTAATGGTAATCTAACTTAGGATGGGAAACTCATTTGGGCTTTTGCTCCCTAGCAGGCTGAGGTTCTTGAGGGTTATGGTCTTAGAACAGCTGGAGGGCTACAGTCTGCCAAACCACGATCTGCAATAAGCGAACCAACATTTTTAGGTTTAACATATGGGGAGACATTTGCTGCAGCAACTGAATACTACTGTTTGAGATGGATCCTGTTGTGCTTGCAGAAAACTGCTTTTAGTCCATCTACAGCTCACTTCATCATCAGGCAGCAGTGTCAAAGTAAGCACACTTCATTTGTAACCAAATAAAATATCCTCACATTTAATAGAAAAGGAGCTGCTCTGTTCTGCGAGGTTTCCTGGGGTTTGAGTCCTGCAGCCAAAATAGAGCACTTTGATAAATAGCCGTGCAAGTTCAATATCTAAACTTTACAGTACATGATGTTATGTATTTGACTTTTTAATGATCTTTTTTAATGTATTTTATGACTAGATGCTTGCACTTAGCTCATCTTTGGGGTTTAGAAGCAAGCACCAGGGATTTGGGATGTCATTAAGTGTACTAAATAGTTTGTATATTTCTTGGATTAAGGAATATAAAAGTAATAAAGTTTGGTAGTAATGTTGATGGAATTTCAAGTGTTTTTGTAAATGCTTCTGATAATACACTTTTGATAATCTCAGTTTATTTGTTCAGTTAACAAATTGAGTTTGAATTACAGTTTACATGCTAAGAATCACAAGTGGTAACTAGTTTCACTACCAATTACTCAAGTCTCTGAAGAAAACCATGTAATAGACTGAATGTGCTGAGCATCTGATTGCCTCCGGAGGGTACCAGCTCCAATAGATGCAGATGTTCTGAGCTATGCTGGATGACAAACGTATGGGGTGGTTTAGTGTGCATTTAAACACATGGCATGTTATGATCCATAGCTGCTTGTTGGAGGGTAAAATGTGAAGGATGCAGATCACTTTCAGTGGTCCCAATAGTCCTCCTATATGAATCAGCACTAGGCAGTTAATCCAGCAGTAGGTCCCTGATTTGTTGGGAATTTACGTTTTTGCTCAGTTTCATAGAACACACTGGATCATGAAACAAAAATCACTTTAATCTGCACCTTCCAAGGGTACAGATGCACGCTCACTCAAGATATATCTTTTGATCTCCCATGAGCCTATGGATCTCCTTGTGGTGTTACTGATTCTTTCAAAAATCTGTGCTGTGTTGGCTTGTGCCATGTGTAGTTCATTGCATCTTCCTCCAGGGGACAGTGGTGCCAATAAGCCATTATTTGATTCTTCAAGACCTTGCACCCCAACTTACAGGGATGGCAAATCCTCCAAACAGAGGTTCTAAATCAGTGGTAGTTAACCTGTCCCTAATGCCCACTAGTGGGCTTTTTAAGCTTTTGTGGTGGGCTGTGGTGTTTATCTGTGACTCTTGGTTCTCCGGCACAACCAAATGATGCACGCAGGCATGCGCCTCCCTCCAGCCATCGAGAGAGAACGCCTCTATTTTCTAAATCTCTCTCGATGGATGAATGGAAGCGCGTGTGGCTGCACTCCTGATCGGGACACACAGGGGCGTGATGATGTAATACACCTGAAGAGGAGGGGAGCTGAGGCACTTAATGTGAAAGCAGGTAGAGGAAGTAGCGTGGCATTTAGAGTGGCTGATCAATATCAATATATATTGGCAAGCTAAGTTCTGTTATTTTCTGTTTGCTTGGTTTACTTAACATAAAATAAAAGATTGAAAAGAAAAAGAAGTAAAGGAAGGAGAAGGAGAGAATAAAGAGAAAAAGAGAGCCCTGATATAAAGATATTCCTTTTTTCTGTTTTATTGTTTTGTTGTTGGCTATTAATAAAGTGGGCTATCTAGTTCAGCCTTCCTGCTGAGGATTGCAATATGGAAGGAGAAAAGAGAAGAAAAAAGGAAAACAAAAAAAAGGAAAAAAATCCAGTTTTTACATTTAACTTTTTTTTTCTTCAATTTAAGCAGCTCCTGCACTAGTAGGCACTTCATCGATGGAGATGCGATACTTCATTAACCCTTTAAGACCGGAGGGCGTACAATTACGTCCTTTCTTAAGCGGCTCTAAACGCCACCGGGCGTAATTGTACAGGTTTTATGGTGTTTTCAAAAGTTACAGCGTCAAATATAAGGTTTGTGTTTCATTTTTTTCACATTAAAATTCGCCAGATTGCTTACGTTGCCTTTGTGACCCTATGGTAGCCCAAAAATGAAAATTACCCCTATGATGGCATACCATTTGCAATAGTAGACAACCCAAGGTATTGCAAATGGGGTATGTCCAGTCTTTTTTAGTAGCCACTTTGTCACAAACACTGGCATACTTTCTGATTGGTCCACGGCATCTCTGCGACTCTAAATGATTTGAGATGGGATCGCCTAGATGACATGGTCACTTTAGGGGTGAGGGTGAGGTTACATTATTTGAATAGATATAAGACCTGCCATTTAATGATAAAGGGAAGAAAAGATAGCCCTCTTCTACCGTTTCTTAGATTTACAATCTTAAAGGGACACTATAACCATTTAATATCATTGAATTGGTTATTGTTCAGTGAGTCCCCACCATTCAGTCTTAAACAATTTTTGAGCAGTTTAATACTAAATGACTGCCCCTGGCCACCCACAGCCCATCCATCTACTGTAGATATGGCTAAAGCAGAGATTACACACTTCTAGCCATATCAACCAATTTTGCATGTGTAGCTTTTGGTCTTCATGGGCCCCAGAGTACATACTTGATGTGTGATTTTCTTTATAGATAGGTTCTTTGCGAAATGAGTGTCCCAAATGTGATCACAACTCTGTAGGCGCAATGTAGTTACACTTCAAATGAGGAAAAAACGTATTACATATTTGTAAGATTCCCTCTCCTGCATCATATTGTCACATATCATTTATTAATATAATGGTTAATTATTGGAATTATATTTGTTTTTAGATGAATGCCATTTTTCTAAATTCAGTAATACCTCCCCTGTGCCATCCTTATAAGCCAGCATGCAATGGAGTGTTAAACACATGAGACCCACCAAATCTTCTATAAATGCATTATGTATAGCTACTATATTCATTGGTGTCTGTGCTATAGTAGTATAGTTGAAAGAAAAATAGTATATGGGGTGATGTATCACACATCGTTGTGTGCCAAGCTGAATGAAAATATATTGGCAGCATGGCCGTTCTGCACTCAACAGAATAGTTAGTCTCTGTTTTTTTCCAGAACCATTTATTAGCATCCTGTGTCACTTGAGGGACTTTTCCTCTGTACATCAAAAGCGGTCACTTCTAAGTGTAAAATATAGTAAACATTTTACCAACCAATACTTTTTGTGTATCTATTCTACTCAATTAAAACATGACCTTTAAATTTACTAGGGTTACTGAAGGCTATTTTTTGCGGGTATTGTGACCATACTTTAAATTAGATATTTTAAAAATATATGTATATTTCTCTAGAGTGTACTTTATATGGGAATGTGCTGCAAGTCCCTTCAGCATTGAAGGTGTCAAGGACTTCCTTAAAAAAATAAACAAGTGAAGTAGAGTGCATACATCAGTTTAGAATTCATTGTAGCTGCAAGAATTCTGGGTGTTGCTTGAGTTTTTATGGCAGCGACCTCTTCTTGGACAGTAAAGCAGTGAATCACTCAGTGTCTGGGAGAAAAACTGCAGATCTTGTGTTTCATCCCGACACCTCCTTGATGAGATTTCCATACCTAAAGAAAGAGGACACAGAATGCTACGAAATGTTCTGGTGCCTCCCCCTCCCCTTTCGAGTTTAACTTTCTTGCAGCCTTGACCGTGAATCCCAGAGTGAGATTGCACTCAGCCTCTTGCCCTTGTGATTAATGGATCTGAGGAGTCATACCATCCGAGATCTTCTTCCAGCACTTGCTTCCTTATCGTGGCATATCGTTTCACTCATCCAGCTGTGGGATGATCTAGCAAGGAGGCCCAGTGGCGCCATCAGTTTTCTGTCCTTTGTGCAAATATCTAGGGACTCATGCTCAGGAACTGCCAGCAGCTTCACTCACTGCTGTTATGTCATCGAGAGTATTTGAAGACTTCCTTCCTAGTGTGACTTTAGCACACCATAAATATGTGCATTTTGTTTAATGCCAGCAATACAGATAGTGACAAAATATGCGATTTTACAAATGTCAGAGTTTCCTCTGCCTAATTTCTAGCATCACTATTGTTTGATTAAAAAAAGCCTGGCATTCATATTTTTTATTTATATAATCTTTTGCTTTGCTTGGGGGGACAAATTCCTCGTTATGTTAGATACAGACCATTTCTCTGTGGAGTGATAAACATGGGAAGATTACTTTGTGTATACATTTAGAAAAAAACAATAAGTCGAATTGATCGAAAACGAGAGAAATCTCAATGTATCCGTCCTGGTAAAATATTTTCTAAATAAATACAAAATTTGGGAAGTTATCCCTAAGTGTTCATCAATCTGCATGAAAATTTTGTTGGTTTCCATAGTGATTGATCCACTCTTGGGACTTTGGCCTACATTAGATATTTATATGTAATCATATTGCTGTCTTAAATGATAATGATGCATAAGAATTCACAATTTGTGGATTCAAGTATGTTCCAAATCAACTCAATGCATGGCTAATGGTTCAAAGATGTTAATCTGTCACGGCACAAACCAGTTTATAATTGCCACAGTTTGAGGCTGTTGTTGTAGCTATAGGACTGCTCCCTAGATCATTGTCATCAAATTAGAAATTTGGCATATTCTATTGCTGTCCCAGATCCATCTAACTCGTGTTTATGGCAGGTACCCTCCTCACTCTTGATCCGGATAGTGCCCTAGTCATGGCAGTGTGCATGTTTAGCCAACAACCCAGGAGATTTCTGCACACAGCCTAGTACACCAGACTAAACAGGGCTGTATGTACTCTGATAGCATAATATGACTTCTACCAGCTTATACAGCAATTCCACCTAACCTCTCTAGTAATTATTGATATGAGTTAATTACATACCCAATTAACTTCTGCTGGACTGGGTTTATCGAACAAAAATATATATTTTTCCCAAAGTGAGTGGCATCTGGGTAGCCAAAAAGCCACTCATTTTGTCTTCATAAAGTTGGAGGTGAACATTATTTCTTTAGTTTGATTTTTTTTCATATTTTGATGCTTTATAAAAAAAAAACAGGTCCTGCACTCAAACTCCCACTACTCTTTGGCGGTGGCAACGACCACAGTACACATCAGCCCTAATACATACAGTAAAAACCAAAGAAAAAGGTACCTGTGGTCCTCCCAAATCCCTATGCATATTTGAACAAATGGAGGTTTAGTTGCTCCAATGGCCATGAGAGTTTAGCTCACCTGCCACGTCAAGGCAAACCTCTTAGGTGGGTCCTATACTGACTATTCACCCTGCTTCCTTAAGCTTCTGGCAAATATATCTCTAATGGGACAGAGAGGGGTATTTTATAAACCCCTACATGCTTATCAACCCTTAATAAGGAAAACATGGGTTGGGCAACGGCATTGTTACATAGCTGTGTGATACAAAAGTGAATACAAATACAAAAAAAAATATTTTTCTTTTGGCTTGTAAAACACAGCAATAGATATTGGTGCAAAGCTCTATTTTGCTGCTAAATTGCTTTAAAACTGTGCTTATGGTGAGTTTTGACATTTCTTGCAACATCTTTTACTTGCCATTTCTACATTCTGTTGACATTTAATTATGTACACCTGTATTAAGGCCGTTTGGCCTGTATTTGTGGGAGGGGCTTAAATTAATTCACTCCCCTATATAAGGGACACCCCTTACCTGACTCATATCGCTTGAGGTCAGCATCAGAATGATTTCCACTTCTGGGTCATCCAGACGCCATTTTACCTGATTACTCCATGAGGTTTTCTAAGCAGAGCTGTGTCAGGAATCCAGCCACAGGCTTTTCTGGCCTACCAACTTCTTTCTTCAATCCATCACCGTGGATGGTGTCCAAGTGACTCACAAACCGTAAGTCGACCTACCCGTTACGCCAGGCATCAGTCCCACTGCACCATGCACGGGTCAGGACCTCACTTTATGGCTGCATTTTGTCTAAGTCTGTTCTAAAACCATTGCATGTTCATGCATATAATTCGTTTAAACCCCCTACCGGTCTTTGGGTGTACTACAGGCTTCTTAGACATTATCGCATTTCATGTACAAACCAACGAACCACTGCATTTTCGCCTACACAATGACCCCTACCGGTCATTCGGTGTACTACAGGCTTCTCAGACATTATTGGATTTCATGTACAAACCATCGAACCACTGCATTTTCGTCTGCACACTGACCCCTACCGGTCATTCAGTGTACTACAGGCTTCTCAGACATTATTGCAGTTCATGTAAAAACCAACCACCGCATTTTTCACCTACACACTGACCCCTATCGGTCATTCGGTGTACTACAGGTATCTTAGACGTTTTTTGCATTTTCATGTACAAACCAATAAACCACTGCATTTTCACCTACACACACTGACCCCTACCGGTTTTTGGTGTACTACAGGCTACTTAGACATTATTGCATTTCATGTACAAATCAACGAACCACTGCATTTGCGCCTACACACTGACACCTACTGGTCATTTGGTGTACTACAGGCTTCTCAGACATTATTGCATTTCATGTACAAACCAACTAACCACGGCATTTTCGCCTACATGCTGACCCCTACCGGTCAATCGGTATACTATAGGCTTCTCAGACTTTATTTTACTTCATAAGCAAACAAACTAACTACAGCATTTTCACTTTTATACTGACTCCTATCTGTCAAACGGTAGGATTAACCCCTTAAAGACACGACATGTGTGACATGTAATGATCCCCTTTTATTCCAGAAGTTTGGTCCTTAAGGGGTTAAAGGGTATTTTAACATACGATCAGCATTTCTGACCCCTACTGGTCAACAGCAAAACTGTCTTCACATGTCATATACAATTTACCAGCCAATATAAATTACACATAAGATTGTTTTAAACATAACCATAAACCATAAATTAAACTCCAGCACAGGCTCAACTTCAGGTTTAATTCACAATAATTTACATTTCACATCAAGACCAACAGTGGTTCTATCAACACTGCCACCTACAGGTCTGTCAAGTACATTGCCAATTTTCATGGGGTTTTACAAACACCAAAACACTGACACCTATAGGTCAACAGACAAACAACATTTCACATACCAATCAGTATCCAACTACAATGCCACCTATAGGGCACTCGGCAGATCTCCAGTGCATTTGCATTTTGCAACACCATGTTCACTGACCCCTACCATTCAATAAGACATACAACAATTCACATAGCAAGTACTATATCAAACATCTGGTATAAATACATATATTATTACACAGTAGCAGACGCATCTGTATATACGTAACTGGTAATATAGTTCACATACATTTTTCACAGCACGCTGCTCACGCAACAGACTTTCCCCTAGCAAGGGGACATACAACATACAAGGTGGGGACAGACCACATTTTCACTTGTGCATACGGCACTTAATGGGTTAAGATTGATACATATTTAACCAGTATTGCTACGATGTTTAATATTTACACATCACGGAACTTTACTTTTCACATATACTGTACGTATTAAGATAAGCTTGGTCTATGCCATATTTCCTTATGCCATACAGTTTTATCCATTCAGGTTACAGTTACTACTAAAAAACCTATACGGATTGTAAGGTTCAATACCATACTACCAGGTACATACACCTGCTCACGTAGTTATTCATATCTTACCTTCCCTGGAATAGTAATAGTATACTGACAATTAGGGTTCTAGGGCCCAATAGGTATTACCCCCTTTTTTCTCTGCATTATGCTTCGGTTACTTGTCCCGCGAGGCCAACACCCCACCTCACACTCGGAGGCATACACCCCTCAGGCCACTCGTGAGCTAGCCGCCTCGCATTGTATCATAGAGAGGGCCTCACCTGTCACTCCCCTTTCTATTTTCTGGTTACTGTCACCGAGAGGCCAACATACTGCCACAACTTTCGGTGGCCACACAAAATCCCCTCGCGCCAAGCATAGATAGAGCCTCTCAAGCCACTTGGCAACTAGCAGGGCCTCACCAGTCACCAAAAAACACCAAAGCCTAATCGTTTCGCCTTACGGCTTAGCTAGCAAGCCAGTACAAGAACCCTGGGTACAAATAATAATTGCAATCATTATTGTTATTTAAGTATTTCTCAAAAAGATGGTGAAGAATCACCTCTTCCTGGCACCCCGGCTAGAATTGATACACCTTCAAGCAGAGGAGATGTTGCTAGTCCAGCGGCAATCAGATCCTGGACGATCCCACACATTACCACCGACCTAAGGAGGTGACAAATCCCCTACCCTGCTACAGCAAGGAAAGCAGAGTTATTCAAACTCCTCCATACATCAACGGACAACACGGAGGCAGGGGAAGGCCCAGCTACATCAACTCAGGTGACACCCAGGCTATGCTAGCCTCACTCATAAACTCATGAGCCAAAAAATGTATGACAGACTGGCAATCTCGAGTTGGTCACCACAGCCCTCACAAGGCTGGGCCTCACGCTACTGTACAACCAGCACCAACCGAAACTCGGTTACCTGGTACAATCAATTCTTATGACACACAAGACGTTAACCCTGCACGTATGATGTCAGCACATTGGGGAAGCAAGGCATATATATGTATGATGATGTATCTGTGATGGTCAGATCCAGGGATTCCAGGTAAATCGGGAACTGACCATCCCTTGGTTGGGTTGGCATTTGGAATATGTAGAGATGTTTATTTGTGCAGGTACCCATACAGAAGGGATTTTGTCCCAAACAAATGGACGAGCACTCTCAGGCTCCAGGTACCAGCACCTCTGAACTACCAGAGACCATTGATATGAGCAGTTGCATTGCATATAGACTGTTGCATATATGTTCAAATGGTTCAGGGCACATGACAAACCATGTGTCCCAATACAACTTACAAATAACGTACTCACCATCTGTACACACCAATGCATTTTCAACACTTCTGACTCATCACCCTTCCAGACTTGTAGTAGATTTACTAAAGCTCTGGAGCTTCAAAGGGCTCCCATACAGGTATCATAAACACACCTTCAAGGAATATAGCATGCCCTCACTTACAGTCAGCACAACAAAACCATTGGCTGTAAACACACTCATAGCCAAGATTTGCAGAGGGGTCTTCCAATCTCCACAATTTACAGCATAACACCAAACACAAACACATTGGTATTTTCACAAGGAATCTTCCCTTAAACAAAGACTAACCATAGACTTATTGGCACCACACCTCCGCTACCCCAAGACTCAACTCCCTCATACCCTCCGAGGAGTTTTCTTACTATACAACACCATTGATCTACCTTTACAGCTATCACTCAAGCATGGGTTGAAGCTTGGTTAAGTAAGACCAATATCATCAACGCAGTAAACGGCTACCATCTACCCTACACACTGGCACTTACATGGCATAAATTGGGCAATCCTTTCCCCGCTCAACTTTCGAGCTACAGATTAGCCTACTATCGATATTCGCAGATACTCTGTGCTGGTTATGATAACATATCCAGAGGTCTTACAGTCATACACTATCTAGAAGACTTCTTGTTGATCAAAGATAACATATTTTTCACTAGAAGCCTCACGGCAGCTTAGTCTGGTTGACCACTTAGGCGTCCCAGTACCCCATAAGAAACAGAAGGCCCAGACACTATCATCACATTACTGGGCATATGACTTGAGTCGGCATCCATACACGCAAGTTACCACAAGACAAATAGGGAACATTCTCAACTACATCAATCACTACCTCTTGCTTAGTACTTACAACTGCAAGGAACTACAATCCCTACCAGGTTCCTTAATTTTGCCATGCCAATCATACCACAAGACCACGCTTTCACATCCAGAGTACTTTCCCCTTTTTTCCACACTTCCAACATGACGATCAGAGGATGTCCCTAGACACCTCAGCAACAGCAGACCTGCACATGGGGGGGGGGAATTTCTTAACCACTTGGCATGGTAAAAGCATGTTCCTTCCAGGATTGTCTGACACTTCTCCAACCAGATGGTTAGACGCGCCGTCTACCACGGGTTTGGCAGCGATCTACCGGGAACGATTGCTTTGGAGCTGTTGGCCATGGCATCCAGGTTTGGAAATGTTTCCACCACCTCAGCCCCTTTGGGAGATCTACCCCATTGTAGCAGCTGCTGTGGCATGGGGTAAATCATGGTCAGGGTCATCAATCCGTTGTTACTCAGACAACTAGGCACATGTCATATCATCAACAAACGCCACTACTCATCCATAAGGTCATGATATTTCTGGGGAACTCACTTGGTTGGCCACTTATCACATTTCACTTTCATGTACTATCCTACCCACAACAAATGGTGTCCACTTTCGGTCCTAGATTCCTACCTTCAAAATTCTTCCAGGAATTAAATACTGTAATGCATTTAAGGAAATGTCTGGTTAATTTGTATATATTTGTTGACTGCATTAAATCTTTGATTATTCATTTTTGCCCTCTTTATTTACAGGCCTACTGTATCGTCTGTCTCGGCACACCACAACCGACTTGCTCCCTTTATACTATCCTATGCTTATGCTGGATCCTTACTCCATATACGGCTATTTGCCCCTTACACAAGTATTAAGGCCTGTTTGGCCTGTATTTGTGGGAGGGACTTAAATTAATTCACTCCCCTATATAAGGGACACCCCTTACCTGACTCATATCGCTTGAGGTCAGCATCAGAATGACCCTCCCACCCACTCCTCATTTCAACACTTTCTCTTTTCTTTCCATTGACTTTACTTTCTTACTCCTTGGTGGGCCCTCTTTATTTACAGGCCTACCGTATCGTCGGTCTCGGCACACCACAACCGACCTGCTCCCTTTATACTATCCTACGCTTATGCTGGATCCTTACTCCATATACGGCTATTTGCCCCTTACACAAATAGGTTTGTAATGAGACTATGTTCCATATATCTATTTAGAAGGAAATGTATTTACCATATGCAGTATGGGACATGATATGCAGCACATAAATATGCAAAAATGGACAGAAAACAAAATGATGGTTGGTTAAAGATGTACATTATTTTTTAAACCTTTCACTGGGTCAAAACATACTAACCAAGCATTGTTATTCAACCTTTCCAGTTAACAGCTGTTTCTTCGTGTAAGCGTGTTCAAGTAGGTTGAAGGACTAGTACTTAGGGGGTTCAAAAATCCATAAAGTGTTCTTGATCTGCCTCTTGAACAGCTTTCAGCAGAGTAATGTTACATGGTAAAATGTCCTGCTATCCTTGGCTGTGCTACATGTCAAGTGCCGTCTTCATTTGCAAATAGCCAATCCACAAAAGCCACTTTTTATTTTGCTCAGTAAGGAATATATAGTGCTTTCAAAATATATATAGGAAAGAGTTTGGAAAGTATCTGTCATTTAAAACGTCATTTGAATTCATTTTCCAAGATAGAGAAAAGGCCTTCCACATTGAGGTAAAATATATCTTTAATATAGTACAGTGGTTCCAAGACCAGTCCCCACGACCCAACAACAGTTCAAGTTTTGTCAGTATCTCCATTGGAATAAAAAAAGGAAATACATAAATCCTGGATTGTTAGTGGGCCATAAGGACTAGTTTTGGAACCACTGATGTTGATAATGAATTCATTGTATATGTGTCACAAACATTGTCTGTGACTATAGACAACTTTTTTGTTGGCTCCTTTTTTTTTTTTTATAATTCTTTATTTTTGAGTGCATGGGTATTCAAGGCAGGTAACTTTGCCACATTAGCGTTCATAGGCATAAACATTTCCCAACGATAATACAGTGGTGGCAATTGAGCAGTGCACATTTTATATATATAATAGCAGTAACATAACATGAGTCAACGTTGCATGTTCGTGACATTTTGTTGGCTCCTTTTTTATTCAGTGTAGATAGCTCTACATTTATACAACAGCTTGGTTCCTTATATAAAATCTAGTCCTTTTAATAAATGTACTACATATTTATTGAACATGGAGGATGACCTCAGATAGGCTAAAGTGCAGCTCAGGTGCTGAGTACCATGTCTGATGATCTAAAGGTGCGCTGTGTGCCATTGCATAATAAGCTAAAACCCAACGATAATAAGCAATGTTGAACAAAACAACACACAACAATAAGAGGCTAACCCTGAAATGTGGTCTCTGGCATAAGCCATCGTTGTTCCTTTAAGCATCTGAAAAAGGTATTTGGTTGGATTACATACCATCCCTTTGAAGGCTTTGGATGAGGTGTATCTATTTTGCATTACCTGAGTTATCTGGTGAGAAATCTACAGCTAAAAGTGCCACATGTTGTCACAGATTACATACAGAACAAAGGTAAGTATTGTAAGTTAAAAAACAAAGGAGGTATGCATTATTAAAGCATCAATTAAAATTAATAGCTATATGTGGTTTACTAGGATTACACATGTGCACATATTAGATTTACTGCACTATCCAGTCCTGCAGTCACATGGCTCCTTTATGCATCACGTAGATACATTTAGTTGAGTATGTGTAATATGCTGGGTTACTTTCAATATGACTTTATAGTTACTGCCTATCCGAGGTATCTGACGGCATGTAAGGATATTTAGTGTCCTTGCATTCAAAAGCTTGAAGGCTTATATCCAGTGTTGTCAGTAACTGTTACCAGCAAGCCATTGCCAGCTAAAGTGACCAACAGCTAAATCTCACCTAAGTGACTGGGTATTACCCGGTCATGTTACTGTTAACCATTGTTAACAAATCTCCAGTGTAAAAGAAGCATCTGGGTGCTAAATGGTGCCTTTTAACCCCTTAAGGACACATGACATGTGTTTAATACAATCTGCACTATTATTGTATCTTTTGTATTTTTCTCTAACATATTCCAACTATTAATTCTTGGAAGAAACATCAACAACCTAATAAGTTTGTATGCATTTTTTTTTTTTAAATACTGTGTTTAATATTGCTCCACTCACTATTGCACAAATCTTCAGTGTAGCTGTGCATTGTGCTGCTCTGGCACTGAAAAGATTAACTAGAAAAGTAAAAGTAAAAATGACTGTTTAATAAACATAAACATACTCCCAATGAAAACATGCATGCATTTAACAATACATTTTTTTCTATGGGGTTATATGATAAAACAGGTTTAAAAAGCGTCTGATCTCTTTTCTATGGCGTTTTCAAGCCCTCCTTTTTTCCAAGCTCACACTTTCGGTGTCTGTCCAATCACAGACTTCCCAATGCAGCTCAGTGAGAAGTCTCTGCAAGGCTTTCCTATTAGTAACAGGACTGGTTGTCTGGTTGTCTGACAGTGAGGAGGTCTAACAATGTTAAAGGATCACTATAAACCTGCAGGGACATGCTATAGACACCAGAACCTCTACGTTAACAACAATAGTGTTTCCTTCCTTTATAAAAATGCCAATTTCTGTTGAAATCTGCCCTTTTTGTAAAATGATAAAAGAGGACATACTCTTCATACATAAGGCACTTTGGCAAGCTGAAGTGATTTCGGGATATGAAGTATTTAAAGCCCTAAATATTGAGCATCCTAATAGTGACATTACTAAGCATATTACTGGACAGACTAAGGCTGACCTACAAGGCAGATTAAGCAGCCTTGGTGGGGGGAGAGGGGGGCAAGCTAAAGTTTAAAGGGACACTATAGTTCTGTTCTTTTTAGAGGTAAAGCAGTGTTTACATTACTGCCTAGGGGCACCATGCAGCGCTCTGCATGGAGGCGCTGAACGTTCCTCACAGAGAGGCATTGATTCAATGCCTCTCTATGAGGAGATGCTGATTGGCGGAGCGTTTTGCCACACATGTGCAATTTACTTCCCAATGTTTTCCTATGGGTTGATGATTTCAGCCAAGTGGGCAGGGCGTAGACAGCCGCAAGGAGACCCGCATGGTGCTGGAAAAAGGTGGATAATATTACCTTTTACTTTGCTGATGGGGGCTGGTAGAACTATAGTGTCAGGAATACACGTTTGTATTCCTAATACTATAGCGTTCCTTTAACTGTAGGTCATGCAGAAAGATAAACTGTGACAAAGTATTTATTGCACACACCAAATGGTAACAGAAATGAAAGGGATGTAAAATGATCACACACTATAGATATTTGAGAGTCTGACAGCTCTGAAACACATACTATGAGATCATATGAAACCCATGTATCTCAGGCTTTACAAACTGTCTAGTGTGCAGTCTATAAAGAGGCTACAGTTAACTAGAAGCTGATTTAAAAGATCATAGTTTTGACGCTATTTCCCATTAATCTACATGGAAATAATAATTCAAATAATTAGTAATTGAAAAAGAACAGCAGGATCCACCCACAGTACTTTCCTGTTCTTTCTATCACTCATGCGTGTCTACAGCATGGGATAAAAGCTGTCAAATTAGCATTTTTTATTTAAATGCCCCCCCCCCCCCCACTGTCTCTACTCCGAATATTGTTGGCAGATACCTATGCGCTCACTTACTGTTAGTGAGGGTATCTGCCAATATATTTATTGTGCGCTTTCCTGATCTGTTTCATAAGGAACTCTGATTGGTATAATTCAGTGTTTAACTGGCTGATATTGGCTACATCAATCCTCAATCCATTAACGATTTTTTGTTTACTTTTCACCAATGCTAGTTAATGTATATCACAGGAAGTATTTCTAGTGTCAGCTTCATAGTATATTGTTTTTGTCCTAAAGTTCAGAATTTTGTGAAAGACAATGAAATACATTTAAGAGAAATGTTGAGAGGCCCTTTAAAAAAAAAAAAAAAAAAAATGATAGAGTAATAAAATGTTTTCCCCAGTGAATTTTAAAAACAGATAATTAGAAATGTATGTCTATATATCATATGTGGTGTATTACAAAGAGTCTTCTCATCAGTTAGGTATGTATAAAGAACTGTTCTGTGACCAGCAGAATTCATATTGCTCGAATAAACAGGCATTTGTCTCAATATTGTATATTAAAGATTTCTCATCACCAATTCTGCAATCATTACTGTTAACATGTAATATTGGTGATTTCCAAATGTGGTGATACATTTCTAGATAATTAAAGGGAAGCTCTATGTCCAAAAATCAATATATGTTTAAATGCATATAATTAATCACTGTAAAAAAATCAGCATTTACTAAAATTAGACCAAATATTTCCAAATCCCTAAAAAGGTACCTTTTTGCCTAGTATTCTATGTTAATGCTAGGCATTGTCCAATCAAAGAGGCTTTGAGGACAAATCACGTGATCGGAGAGGGGATCGACACCTAAATAGTTTAACACTATAGTGTGAGGAATACATGTTTACATTCCTGCCACTAAAGTGTTCCTTTAAGTATTCATTTTTATGATTTGCTATATAAAGCTATTGTGGACTTATTATTGGGCTCAGCCACACACTGGACAATAATGATTAGAGTTGTAGTCCACGTAAACTGTTTAGCAAATGGTTACCTCACTATTTTATCAGGGAGCTAGAAAGTTAAATTGCATGAAAGCCTGGTAGCAGGAGCTTTGAAATTGTGTGTGGAACAGTTGACAGCCCGTCCAATACTTCAGATGCAAAGGTTGCACAACACTTTCTCTTGCCGGTTAGTAAGAGAATATTCTAGCTGGCTTATTCACATCCCATTAAATTGGCCCTACACACAGAAAAAAATGGTATTTATCTCTGAAATTAAACCATTTTTAAAAGAAGGATCTTGGCACTATAGCAACTTCAGTAAGGTAATGATGTTGTGCTGCCTAGAATGACCATTTAAATGCAGAACACAGTATCTAATGTAAATTTTTACATATACTGTTGAAAAATTGCAGCATGTTAAGTCACAATGTCAAATACCCTGAGTGTAGACATATACAAAAGGTAGACCATTGTGGAGTTATTTGAACAGTCAAACTGCTACAATGCCACAAAATGAAACATAGGCCCATCAAATCCAGCTATGGAAATTCTAACTATAAAAACTGAAATAGCCTGGTCTGTTATATGGCATTGTAGCTTCACATGATAGTGGCAAAGGCCTACAAAGGGGGCAGGGACGTATTTGCCGCGACACTTGGGCGGCACTTTCCAGGGGGGGGGGGGCAAAAAACGTCGCCCCCAAATGCCCAGGCAAATACCTTGTTAGCCTGGCGGCATTCGGCTAACTAAAGATCCAGGCGGACAGGAGGCGCTGGCGAGGGGGCACTGCCTAGTGAGCTCTCTGCTCAGTTCCCTCGCGCACCGCAGAGTGATGCCGGGAGCCGGAATATGATGTCATATTCCGGCTCCCGGCATCACTCTGCGGCGCGTGAGGGAGCTGAGCAGAGACAGCTCATAAATCAGTGCTCCCTCGCCGGCGCCTCGCTCCTGCATTACAATTATCCGCCCAAGTGCCTGCATGCCTGCCTCTCTGCCTCCCTCCCTGCAAGAAGACCCACTGGACCCCAGGTAAAAAACAATCCACACAGCTCTTCCAAAGGTAGGGAGGCTGGGTGGATTTAAACTAAAATAGAAATTTCTTTCTTTATTAATTAATGTTGGGGGTCAGTGTGTGTCTGGCTGTCATTGTGTGTATGTCAGTGTGTGTCTGAGTGATTGTGTGTGTCTGGCTGTCAGTGTGTATCTATGTGATTGTGTGTATGTCTGTCACTGTGTGGCTGTCTGTCAGTGAGTGAGTGTGTCTGTCTGTCAGTGAATGTGTTTGTTTCTGAGTGATTGTATGTGTGTCTGCCTGTCTGTCAGTGTGTGTCTGTGAGTGAGTGTCAGTGAATGTGTGAGTGAATGTCAGTTAATGTGTGTCTGTGTCATTGTGTGTGTATGTCAGTGATTGTGTATATGTCAGTGATTGATTGTGTCAAATCAGTGTGTGTCTGTCAGTCAAAGTGTGTGTTAGTCGTTTAACAGGAAGAGGTGTGGCATTGACAGGAAGGGGTGGGGCAAATGTAAATTACGGAGTGCCTAAGTTCAGTCATGCCTAGGGCAGCTCAGATACTAAATACATCACTGAATGGGGGTATCCTTGTACTCAGCAAGTGTAGCTGAACACAATATAGGATTTGTATTGGAATGGCACACACCAGCTTTCCGAAATACACATTCAAAAACCTTGTTATATGTGTGTATGTCAAAAATCTGAAAAAAGTGTCAAAACACCCTTAGGTAAATAGCCTAGGATGTCTAATATATATATATATTTGTTTATAGTGGTCGTTATTAAGCTTTCTAAACAAACATACCAACCTGACCTGTAACTATCATAAAAATTGAAATCCTGCACACATTCTGTACTATCAGGACATATAAAGTTAAATTATGACAGATAAAGTTATATTAGGACAAATGTATTAATTTATTTGAATAACTTTTCTCAATCTGCACTTATTATGCACACATAATTATTGCCAAAACTGGAGGAAAAATGTTTTCCCTTTTTTTTTTTTATCATAATAAATAAAAATATATGTATCTGTCACATCACATTAAAGCCGTTTTGTCCTTTAAAAATAGTATATAATATGTGTCTGTGCAATTAATTAGAAAAATGCAAATTGCAGTTGAGCAGAAACAGCAACCGATGCCTGTGTCCTTAAGTGCAAAACAGGCTTCTAAGCCGTGTCCTTAAGGGGTTAATCCCGGATGTTCACATTTAAACCTACCATTATAGTATAGATAGCATTGAGTTATCAGTAAATGCTAACCTGAGTACAATATACTTCTATAGAAAATGCCTAAAAATGTACTATTGAATATATTACTTCATTGAGGTCATTTACATCAAGTACAGTATTATAAATGGGTCCTTTAGAAATAGTAAAAAAGAAATCCTGGTATAATCCAATTTTTTATGTTTTTTTTAGTATACCCTTTCTCATCTGTGTAAACATTATTTTGAGCTCTTTATCCCCTAGCAGCACAGACATATTCTAGGGCCAGCATTTAAAGATCTTCTGCGCTAACAGTTTGAATAGCTCCAATAGTCTCTATTTAGGAGGGACAGTCCCTATTGTAGGTGCAAATCCTTCTGTCCCTCTTTCCTATCCTAATGTCACTATTTTCCACAAGTTTCTTATTGTCTATCTGCCCAAGTGTATATCAGAGTTTACTGTAAAAGTACCCATAGTAATGTGTCTTTACACTACAATAAATGTGTTTAGAAATCTCACTGTTCTTGTTCTAAATCACATTTTGCTTGCATATATTATTAGTAAGTCATTAAAATTTCCCAAAATAGCTGTGCACCTGGTCACCCACCCCCACTCTCACCCCTAAAACCAAAGGGTCCCTCTTTGTCCAGTTGAAATATTGGGATGTATAAGTTTCTATCCTTTCCCATGTTACACCCTCATGTCACACACCATTGCCTTGTATTGATGTTCTGACTCCCTACTAGAATGATGGAGATAGTGATGTCTGCCACGTGTTATTTGCATCTACCTACTGAATATGATCTCACGTGAGAACCCATGATCAAAATCATTTGATTTACACAGAAACCACTAAAAATGGCTCATACAGTTATACAATTGCTACAAAATGTATTGTCATAACTACCTGCTGGTACCTAAAGACCACCTCATCCTGCAAGACTTGTGGTTGCATAAGACCACGATATGCTCCCTCCAGCTACAAGACTTCCTCTGCAGAGATTCTAAAATTGTATTTAATTGCACCCCAGAATTGACATTGTTCTGTCCTCCCCTTCTTTTTCATTCATTCAGGATAAAAGACAGGAGCTAATTTTAGTTTATTAATCAGATTGACCCTGTCTTTAACCCTGGCAAACTTTACCACAACACACCGTCCAATAGACAACAGTCTGCATACCAGCATCACACTGGAAACAGATGTGATTACACAACAAAACAGATTTCTGTGAGATGTGGACACTAGGTTAGAATAAAGAAACAAGAGACTTGCTTTCAATTCCAGGCTTTTAGGCAAAAGACTTAATATGTTTTTATTCTTATTAAAGCACAGTAAAAAGGTAAGAATTAACCGAGAAAAAACGAAAGTGTCATTTGTTCAAGAGCACTTTCTTAATTGCCCCATGAATAAATATTGCGTACAGCAGTAAAATGCCTTCACTGCCTCTACACCATTGTGAGAGTTACATGTATTTTGTCACAAACAGATTTAAACCGAAGCTTTTAAATCTCACTCACTACGCAAGCCGACACTTGGCAGGAAAGTCCATTAGTACCTAAAAATAGGAGGGGAAAAATTGTTAACAGCTGGGCTATTCATAGGCAATAGATGCACAGTTTATATATCAAAACATTGGGCATGCGAAACAATTAAGCCTTTTACTTTTTTCACAGTCTTCACCCATTTTAATCTTTAAAGCTACTTTAAAAAAAATAGAGGGGGAAGAGTTTTTTTGGCCAGCCACAGCCTCGATTTGGAGATACTGTGAAGGTTTGGCCCAGCACAGCATAGTATAACATTGGTGGTCCTTGGCAATAAGCATTTCTTTCGGCAAGGCTGACTGCGGAATGAGTTTGAGCAGCCAGAGTTCACAGCAGAAAGGCAGAAGTTTTCTTAGGTTACATATATTAAATACGGGCTGCGTTCTAGTACCCCAGGGAGTCTTTCTGTTTTGTGAAACACTAGTGACTGCGAACTCTGCAAGCGGGGAGAGCACAAATAAATTACTGAGTGCTGTAAATGAGGGAAAAACACATTTCCTGTCTCACAGTACAGTATGGATTTGTTTTCTATTCCAGCATTTTCTGTTTTTTGAGGAAACATAGTATTGTAGTATATTTTGCTTTATAACTCTAGCAGTTGTTATAGCCTGTGATGAAGCAGTATTGGTAAACATATCATCCATACATGTAGCCGTCTCATTGATCCTAATCACCAGTGGTGTCTCAGTAAACATTTTTTGTCTTCACTAAACCCGTACTCCGAATATATTCATGTAATTCTTCCATGTGATACACTTGGGGGATACAAAGGAAGGAAACCTAAAACATTATTATTATTTTTATTATTATTATTATTATTATTGCCATTTATGTAGCGGCAACTTATTCCGCATCGCTTTACAATATTATAAAGGGGGGAATTCAACAATAAATGAGATAATTACACAATGTTACAGGAACAATAGGTTAATGAGGACCCTTCCAAAACAAGCTTACAGTTTATAGGAGGTGGGATATAAATAGATAGGTGTAGGTATTTTTTTTTAAATCACTGTTGGCTAATGCTTGCCTGGGTTTGTTGAGTTGCATGTAGAAATTAAACTTTGTGTGTTAAAAGGAAAAACTAAACATATGTTATTCAAGTTAAAAACATATTATAATGTACCCATAGCAAAATTTTGATACAGTAGTTTCTTTTTTATTTAATGTATTTATATTTCCTGTCTTGAATAAAAATAAATAATAAAAAAAAAAATCGGGCAAGTTATTTCACTATTCAAAATGAAAAATAAATAAAAAGTATAAATAAAAGGTTCATTTTATTATTGACAGGTAAATATAGAACGATATGGGCAAACATTTTCTTCAGTTAAAAGCTCAGATTATTTTCCATTTTTAAAAAAAACTTTTTAATGGGCAAAATGTTTTATTGGGTACATGTAGGCACTGGAATCTTCACTAAGGTCCATAAATAAGTAAGAAAACATTAAACATACAAAACTAGGAGTAAATATTTAAAACAAACATCTCAAGGATTGCCTTTTTTTAACAAATAGCTTGAGAGTGAATTAGCAGGGGTTTTCACAGTTTTGGGTGTTTTTTTTTGTCAGAAATGTAAAGTGAATTTATATTTTTAGAACAATATTGCTAAACTTAAAGCATCGCTGATGTGGAAAATCGGCTAGCGGTGACTAGAATGTGAATTTCACATTAAAGTCCCAATATTGCAGACTTTAGTGAATAAGACGTTGTTTATTTGTGGGTTTGGGGTAAGAGAGGGACAAAGAGTGCAAAATATAGGAATATAAGGCATACATGGGTTGAGCACAGGTACTGAGGCTAAGTATTAAGTGTTCCATTTTAAACATGTTACCTCATTCCATATTTCCTTATGCTTAATGAACAGCTGTTTAATGCTAACAAATTGCCATTTCCATCTTATCCATTCCTCAAAGTCGGTGTCCTAGGGTAAATTCCTCCCTTAATGTCATACATCTTTGCTGATAGTGTTTTCAATTACTTAAATCACTGGAGAAGGTACAGTACAGTAAAGGCAAATCTCTGGTTTTAATGAAGGACAATATATTGTTTTAATTCTTTATTTATGGTTCATTTTATGCAGTTCCGTGGGTGGGGTGTGGGTTACAGAAGAGAAATTGGGGTGGGGGGGAGGGAGGATAATGCACAGTTGCACAGTTTCTACTTTTTTACAATCACACAATCACCCATTACACATGCGGGGATAATAGAGGCTTGCTTTGTACATATTTTTCAAGAAAAAAAAGAATAATAATAATAATTTAAAAAAAACTCATAATGGTCTGTGCAGACTCTCTCTGTTATGTTACTCTGACATATAGGGGGGAATGCCAACCTTTTCTTGGTTCTGCAGAGTTGTGGGCCCTATGGGGCGTGTTTTCGATATCTTTGTTAATTGAGCTAGTGATAGTGATCAATTAAATTTTTTTTCCAGTATACTGCATGATTAACGTACTGACCTAATTTTATTTCAAAAAAATATTATTTATTTTATTTTTATTTATTTTTAGTTAAGAGGAGATGGTTATAAATGTTTTTTTTTTCTTTCTTTATATTTTGTCCATGAAATATCTGTAAAACATGTATTATTCCTCCTTTTAAGTTTCTGTTTAAACTATATTGATGCCTTTCATATAATCCCAAAATATATACTGCTAGAATACAACCCCAAAAGTATTATAAATATACTTAAAATATATAGAAAAAAAACAGAGCACACACAAAATATATGATTTCAAACCGTTTAAGGCTACTTAAAATCTCATGTATCAACTAAAAAATATGGAGATTTTGTTTGAAGCTTTCAGGGTTATTCACTAAACATTTAATTCCACGGAACTGACAAGCAAATTGCAAATTCAAGGCCAATATAGTGGAGCTGCAAATATAGCTGAGTTAGAGAAAATATAATATATATATATATATATATGTGTGTATATATATATATATATATATATATATATATAAATTAAGTCACTGTTTAGTAGATATTCCTCCAATGAATACATGCATGTATTCATACAGTAATACTGTAGAACTTATGAACTAAAGCCTTAGCAAGCCCTCCGCTTTATTCCCGCAGGAGACTTTCAGACTTTTTCAGGTAAATAACCAATCAGAGGTTTCTTATAGAGAAGCCTCTGAATTGGTGCCACATGCACGCATTCACGTCTGGTTTGAAGGTCTGTGTGTGAGGAAGCAGGCGCGCTCAAGTAGAAAGTGCTTGCCATTCCATTAGCTTAGGGGAGCGAAGGGAAGGAAGTTGCAAAATTGGTGAGGCTGTTTGGTTGATATCTAGGGGGTTTTCCATAGTTAATTTATAAAAGTGCACATTTCTTATAGAAATTGGCAGTTTTATAAATTGGGGTTAAACTAAGATACTCCTCACCAATAAAGCACTTCCGCTTTTGGGATGCGGAGGGGACTTGACTCTCAAGATGGCCAGATGTATCTGATAGCTCTGGCAATCAAGGGCCATTAACCCCTTAAGGACACAACTTCTGGAATAAAAGGGAATCATGACGGAATATATCCGTCATCTGTCCTTAAGGTGCTTCAAAGTGCAGCAATTACCCTGAAAACTGACAGAAAGAGACTTCAGACCGCTTACCAAACTGAATAATTTGATGACATCGGTGGGCACCGATTTGGTGTGGAATCACATGGTCCGGAATTGCGGCCTACAGAGTCTGCCAGCTTGTCGGTTGGAGGAGGCTGCTGCTCTTCCGACTGAAGCACTGCAAGCTCAAGTCAATCCCATCACCCCCGCTCTGGTCGAGGGTATATTTATCCTGGTCTCCACTGGGGCAAGCTACTCCTCCGCAACAGAAAATCTCTGAATCCCATCTCCCTCAAAAACATAAGGCTAAACCAAGATGGCCACCCACCGCACCGCAGCATTTCCTAAGTCCAGTGGGCTCAGTAGACCAGGCTTGCAGGGAAAGTTTTGAGGCAAAATTCGAGCAACTCTGCCAGAACTACTGGAATCGACTTGCCCATCTAATACCTGTACTTACGTCTCCCACACCGCCGCTCACGCCAGCCTCTGTGCTGGCTTGCTATCCCTGTTCTGGGCTGGGGGCCCACAGGGCGCTGCACCCACAGCACAGCAGTTCACACACCCGGAGGCTGGGACCTCTACATCCTCTGAATCCTGGACATCATGCATCCTAACAAGGACCGAACCGGTTGTGGCAAGCGGGTCCGGCATTTTGGACTGGTCCTATGGCTTACACTGCGGGCTGACCAATCTTAACTGCCCTTCCTACACTGTACTCTTAGTAGCATAGGCTGACTGATAAACCGAGTTTAAATCTCACCAACTCAAGATGGCATCTCCTAGAGTTTTCTGTTTACAGATTTTTTTGTTATTAATTCCCAGCAGTCCTAAAGCATGCTGTTTTTACAATATTGTTGCTAAGTCATTACCAACTGGTGTATCTATCACGGCACTGAAAAAATAGTAGATATTCCCCCAACGAATACATGTATGTATTCATTGGGATTATATATTAAAAGAACTTGCAAAGGCTGTAAATCTTATGAACTGTAGCCTTAGCATACCCTATGACTTTTTTTCCCGCAAGTGTGTTCCCTCTCTTTATCAAATCTATATATCACTGTATTAAAATGAAAGCAGCAAGCTCAAATCACTTCACTAAATTGCACCAAGTGGTGCTGCAGAGCTTTTGTATAAGCACAAATGTGCAAACATGCTTAAAGGACCACTCTAGTGCCAGGAAAGCATACTCGTTTTCCTGGCACTAGAGTACCCTGAGGGTGCCCCCACCCTCAGGGACCCCCTCCCGCCGGGCTCTGGAGAGAGGAAGGGGTTAAACTTACCTCTTTTTCCAGCGCCGGGCGGGGAGCTTTCCTCCTCCTCTCCATCTTGATCGCGACGTCATCGGCTGAATGCGCATGCGCGGCAGGAGCCGCGCTCACATTCAGCCGGTCGCATAGGAAAGCATTTACAATGCTTTCCTATGGACGCTTGCGTGCTCTCACTGTGATTTTCACAGTGAGAAGCACGCAAGCGCCTCTAGCGGCTGTCAATGAGACAGCCACTAGAGGATTTGGAGGCTGGATTAACCCTCATTATAAACATAGCAGTTTCTCTGAAACTGCTATGTTTATAAAAAAAAGGGTTAATCCTAGAGGTACCTGGCACCCAGACCACTTCATTAAGCTGAAGTCGTCTGGGTGCCTAGAGTGGTCCTTTAAAGAAGCATGTGTCCTGTACTTTATGGACAGTAGAAGAAAGGACTGTCTCGGGTCACTTGGTAGGTATTCCCATCTGATTTTCCTTTTAATTAATCTGTCACTTCACCTCACACACGAGGTGAGCAATTAGGAGAGAGATGATCATTGCTTCCATGATTTATTAAATGGCTTTTTTTTTTTTTTAAATGTCACAGTTTCAGTTAGTAGGATATTTATGGTCATATTTATGGAATTAAGTTCAGTACCTCAATAGTATATCTGTATAATTTTTGTATAATTTATAACCTTTGCCCCTCTACTTTAAGACTATGTCCTCTTGTTGTGGAAGAAAAACTACGAAAGAGACAAGAGGATATAGTCTTAAATTAGAGGGGTAACTGTATCAATATATCAGGAAGTATTACTTTACTGAGAGGGTAGTGGATGCATGGAATAGCCTTCCAGTGATGTTTTTGCTGGTACATTATTTTTGTTCTAAATCATAACTGCTGAACAGCAATAGTGCAAAAGAAGGTACCCATTGTCCTCTCTGCACGCTGTATTTTTCATACTTAAAATGGACGCCAAGTCCATCCCTTGTAAGTCGAAAGTAATTATTCACTTACCTTCATATTGCACTGCATAGGTAATTGTTTAGAAAATAACAAGAAAATCTGGTCATTATTTAGTGTTAATGCAACATATTGCCATAAACTGTAGTGAAACACAAACACCCTTCCATACTGAATGATACATTTATAATATTCTCGCCATTTTCTATGGGAATTATTGCTCTACAGTGTCTTTGAGAAATCTATCATTTCCAAAAATTAGGAATTACAAAAAGTTACAGTAAGCGGTTTTCTCTTTTTATGTGAATTATGCTTTGTCATTCAATCATATACTGTCACTGACCTGCCCATTAAAATGGGCCCAACAGAGCACAAGAAAGTTTTTCTTTTTTGGCTTAACATACATTTATTTATTTATTTTTGTGCATACATTAACTGCTAAACTTATTTTGTGTTTACTAGGTGTTTTATTAAAGCAGCACATTCAATGGGAAATACATCCTTATTCAAGCATATTTTCATAACTTTAGTTGGAGTGGTAGTAAAAAAAAGTCATTTAATTATACAGAAATAAAATAGTCATCGCCTCCTTACAAATGCTAACCATATTCAGTTTGCTGTATAAAAGTGCCTATTGTGGGTTGAAAACATAGAACTTTATTTAAATGCATATCCTTATATACTGTGTATAATGCTTAAAGGAACACTATACAAACCCAGACCATCTCATCTCATCAGTAGATAGGGTGGTATGTCCTGTTTTAACCATGCAGCTGAAAACATTGCAGGGTTATAATGCCTCCAGTGGCTATCTTTCAGACAGCCACTAGAGGCACTTTTTTCAGAGCAGAGTGTAACTGCTATTTCAATTTCTTGGTCTTAGATGGCGCAGCGAGGGAGTAAAGGTAAGTAAAAGTACCCTTTTCTCCCTGCTGGGGCACTATAGCATTAGTAATACACATTTGTATTCCTAACGCTATAGTGTTTCTTTAACCCCTTAGGGACCAGACAGCTTTTCAATGTTCTTACTGTTAAGGACCAGGGCTCTTTTTACATTTCCGCGGTGTTTGTTTTTAGCTGTAATTTTCCTCTTACTCATTTACTGTACCCACACATATTATATACCGTTTTCTTTCTAAAGATACCATTATTTTCATCATATCATATAATTTACTATAAAAAGGTAATAACATATTATGAATTTATTTTTTAAAAAACACACTTTTTCTAACTTTGACCACCAAAATTTGTTGCGCATCCACAAACGCCAAAAAACACCCGTGCTAAATAGTTTTAAAATTTTGTCCTGAGTTTAGAAATACCCAATGTTAACATGTTCTTAGCTTTTTTGGAAAGTTATAGGGCAATAAGTACAAGTAGCACTTTCTATTTCCATTTTTTTCAAAATGAACGCAAGTTACATTGTAACACTGATATCTGTCAGGAATCCCTGAATAACCCTTCACATATATTATATATATATATATATATATATATTTTTTTTTTTAAATAAGACAACCTAAGGTATTAAACTTGGGGTATTTTGACTCTTTTCATGCTCTTTTCATGCAGCCATTTTACCACCAATCTATGCCAAAAAAATAAATAATAATAATTGGTGATTTTTTTGACACACATAGCAATTTAATAATACATGTACTGAGAACTTTAACCCCTTCAGGACCGGCCTGTTTTTGCGATGTTTGTACGTTAAGGACCAGAGCAGTTTTAACACTTTTGTGGTGTTTGTGTTTAGCTGTAATTTTCCGCTCTCTCATTTACGGTTCCCATACAAGTTATATATTGTTTTTTTCAAGACAAGAAGGGCTTTCTTTACATACCAGTATTTATATTATGTCATATATTGTATTTAAAAAAAATAATGAAATATGGTGAAAAATAAAAAAAAAAACATGTTTTTGGACTTTTACTTGAAAAATCTTTTACTTATCTACAAAAGCTAATGAAAAAAACTGCTAAATAGATTCAAAATTTTGTCCCGAGTTTAAAAACACCCAGTGTTTACATGCTTTATTGCTTTTTTTTGCAAGTTATAGGCCTATAAATACAAGTAGGAAATTGCTGTTTCAATATATATATATTTTAAATGTATCAATAGTGACATTGTTACACCGTTATCTGTCATAAATCCCCGAAACACACCTAACATGTACATATTTTTTAAAGTAGACAACCCAGGGTATTCAAAATGGGGTATGTCCAGTCTTTTTTAGTAGCCACCTAGTCACAAACACTGGCCAAAGTTAGCATTTATATTTGTTTGTGTGTTAAAAATGCAAAAACCGCTAACTTTGGCCGGTGTTTGTGACTAAGTGGCTACTAAAAAAGGCTGAACATACCCCATTTGCAATACCTTGGGTTGTCTTCTTTTGTAAATGGTATGCCATCATGGGGCTAATTCTCATTCCTTGGCTACCATACGCTGTCAAAGGCAACCTAACCAATCTGACAAATTTCAATAAAAAAAATCAAGCCTTATATTTGACCCTGTAACTTTCACAAACACTATAAAACCTCTACATGTGGGGTACTGTTATACTCAGGAGACTTCGCTGAACACAAATATTAGTGTATCAGAACAGTAAAATATATCACAGCAATAATATCCTCAGTGAAAGAGCTGTTTGTGTGTGAAAAATGCAAAAAACTTCACTTTCACTGACAATATCATCGCTGTGATATGTTTTACTGTTTTGAAACACTAATATTTGTGTTCAGCGAAGTCTCCCGAGTAAAACAGTACCCCCATGTACAGGATTTAGGGTGTCATAGAAAGTTACAGGGTTAAGCACAGTGCTAGCAAATTAAATTATCTGGACTTTTGGCCTGGGTTGGCAGGCAGGTCCCTCAAATTGCAATCATTAAAATTACTTAATTAGGTAAAAATATTACATAAATATGCACGTAGAATTTTAATATATATACATATTTATATACTTGACGTCTACGTGTATATTTATGAAATTATTAATGTAATTTTGTATGTGGACATATGTATATTTCGTATTATTTTTATTTATTTATTTATACATAGATATATATATCATTACATTCTAAGTGTATTTTGATATAAATATATATATATCAATATCAAAATACTGTTAGAATAAAATTGAATATATATATATAATTTTTTTTTAATTATTAAAAATTATTTTTATTTTTTGTTATTTATTTTTATTAACATATTATTTGTATTTTATAATAATATATATATACCATATATATAGTTATTATATATATTGTATATATTCGTGTGTAATTTAAATATAAGTGTATTTTTATATTAATATACGTATATATAAATATAAAAATACACTTAGTGTGACATTATATATATGATACATATGCATATATTATATATATAGATATAATACATGTATATATATCATATATATATACACATATTATAATTTTTTTTACACTGATTGTTTTGTTTTTTAACTTTATTTCTGATTTTTCACTTGCAGGGAGACTGCCTGTCAGCACAGACAGTCCCCCTGCAGGCAGATACAAAGACCCCTATTGCGGTCATGTGATCGAGTGATCACATGGCCGTGGGGTCCTGATCTGCCATGGGGGGACTGCCCGGGCAGACAGGCAGTCCCCCTGGACCGAGTGGAGCACTGATCGCCGCCGTGGGACCGACGGCGATCAGGTAAGTAGCCCAAAACCGTTATGACGGTTCAGGACCGTCAGCGGTCCAAACGCACGTTTTACCGCTGACGGTCCTGAACCGTCAGCGGTCCTGAAGGGGTTAAGGGTTACTGCCACAGAACACCCCGATATCTGTTCAGCAACACTTCCTGAGTACAGTGATACCACCCATGTATAGGTGCGTTGGGTTCTCTGGGGGCTAAAAGGCCTTATTTGGAGGGTGTGCATTCCAATTTTCCAACAGGGAATTTTCACAGCTGGTCATCATGCAGCCATGTTCTATTTGGGAAATTTTTAAGCCGGCCAGTGTAATTTACCCCCATCATATATATTTTGAAAAGAAGACACCCTTGGGTATTTCAAATGGTGGTATTTTAACACTTTCCATGCACTAATTCTACCACAGTCTTTGTCAAACTTTTGGGTAGTCATTTTTTTGTGTTATATCTCTCTCACGTTGTACTTTAGGCATGGATTCTCAGTTCCTGTTATGTGTTACTGACAATGAACACCCCAATATGTGTTCAGCAACATCTCCCGAGTACAACAGTGCCCCCAATGTACAGGTTTTATGTTTTTTGCAAACTTACAGGGGTCAAATGTAGGGCTTTCCCCTTTGCTTTGTTTGCACATTGAAATTTGACAAATTGGTTTGCTGGGCCTATGTTGCTTTTGAGCCCATATAGCAGCCCAGGAATGATAATTAACCCCATCATGGCATACCATTTGTAAAAGTAGACAACCCACAGTATTCAAAATGTGGTATGTCCAGTCTTTTTTAGTAGCCACTTATTCGTAAACCCTGGCCCTCGAAAATAATATACACTTGTATATATCTATATACGCGTGCACACACACTCACAGACACATACATACTTAGACACACACACTCACAGACACACACACAGACTCAAATACACTCACAGACATACATTCACAGACACACACACATCACAAACACACAGACACACACTCAGACACACAAACAAACTCAGACACACACACACATACACTCACAGACACACTCACAGAAACACACACAAACACACACACATACACACACAGACACACTCACAGAAACACACACACACACACATACACTCACAGAAACACACACTCACAGACACACACATACTCAGACACACAAATACACTCACAGACACACATACACTCACAAATTATTATTTGTTTTAAATAAAAAAAATGTCCACCCAGCCTCCTTACCTGGAGATCTGGTGTGGACCTGTCCCTGGGGTCCAGTGGGGACTGTCTCCCGATCAGACGCGGCGAGGGAGCTGTGTTCTCTCTGCTCCCTCTCGCCACGTGGGCTGTCTACTGATGCCGGGAGCCAGAATATGACGTCATATTTCGGCTCCCGGCATCAGCAAAAGGCACGCGGCGAGAGGGAGCAGAGAGACACAGCTCCCTCGACGTGTCTGATCGGGAGACAGGCACCCGCCGAGGGGGTCCATCAGGTGGCCAATAGGCCACCTCTTGGGCCCCCCCATGACAGGGGGAACACGGGGGCATCTGGGGGCGACACTTTTTGCCGTCCCCTGAGTGCCTGCGGGAACAGCGTTCCTGCTGTAAAAAAAGTGCAGGAACACCGTTGCCACGCGTTCCTGCAGGAGTCGAGCCCTATATATAGGGCTTGCCCAATTCAGTTTGCCAGATTGGTTTGCTGGGTCTGTGTTGCCTTTTGAGGCCTATGGTAACCCAGGAATGTGAATTAACCCCATCATGGCATACCATTTTCAAATGTAGGAAACTCATGGTATTCAAAATGGGGTATTTCCACTCTTTTGTAGTACATATACTTACATAGTTACACAACTGAAAAGAGACTTGCGCCCATCAAGTTCAGCCTTCCTCACATATGTTTTTGCTGTTGATCCAAAAGAAGGCAAAAAAACCCAGTCTGAAGAGCTTCCAATTTTGCAACAAACTAGTAAAAAAAAAATCATTCTTGACCCCAAAAAAGCAGTCAGATGTCTCCTTGGATCAAGCAGCTATTCCCCCACTAATTAGAAATGATATCCCTGTATAAAGTTAGCATTTGTGTTTTTTATAATATATATAATACGTGTGTGTGTGTGTGTGTGTGTGTGTGTGTGTATATATATACATATACACACACACACACACACACACATAGGTGTTAGGTGTTTCATGCAGTTTCTTAAAAGCGGCATTGTCAAGCCAAACTTACCTTTCTCCTATTGTTTCCTCTTTTCTTCATCTTTCAGAATCTGTTCTTCTTTTCTTCATATCTGATCTAGTTTTCCTTAAAATATAAGACAAATTAGGGACTACTTTCATCTTATGTATTTAAGCCAGCTCCATTTCCTGTGTCATAGAAAGTACTCACCATTCTCTTTTACACAGGAAATGGAGCTGATTTAAGCTCCTCCTTTGGTCAAAGAAAGTGAATCATAGGAAAAATACATAAGACAAAGTAGGCCCTACTCTGTCTTATGTTTTAAAGAAAACTAGAGAAAGAGAAGAGGAAAATATAGGAGAAAGGTAAGTTTGGTGTGACAGTGCCGCTTTAAGTGGCCTGTATTAAGATGCTCAATGATTCTGATTTGTTTATTCACTAAACAGTAAGTTGTTGAAATTAGGAGCCAGGCTACAAAACCTAAACGAGAACAGTATGGTTCAAACACTTTCTTTTCCCTATAACTGCTTCACTTAAATGTAGGCTGTTAATTAAAAATTAAATTGAAGATACATTAAAATAAAGTACACTTTTAAGTGAATCCTTGTTCACATGTATTTTAACACAACTGGGATTGGAAATATAGTTTAGGTATCTGCTTTCTTTAGATAGCTGTAAAACAAGCATTAAGCCTGACTAAAGGTAACATCACTCCTGAAACCAAAATATTAAAGGGTCATGACAAATACTTAATCTTAAATGATTGAGAATCAGATTTCTATACATGTGCTAGCAGAATTGATAGAAAATGTCTATAATTCTCTAAAATCAGAGGTAAAAAAATCCCAGACCTTTCACCCTCATCTCAGTCAGATCAGCACAGCACAGATAATGCTTCTCTGGGTTTCTCTCCTGCTTGAACTCAGCCTAAGGAAAAGCAATGCCTGAAAGGAGACGTAGGGAGGAGGGGTAGGATCTGTGTGAGAGCAACATGGAGAAAGGAGAGAAACACCCAGAACAATTTATTGTAGCAGCTTTTGGACAGTCAGTCTGAGAATGGAGATAGAGAACATATTAGTTATATTTACACAAAGGCAACATAAAGTGTTGGGTACTTGTAGCCTGTAATGGGAACCAAACAGAGGTATACAGGAGAGGTATGTCTTACAGCACGTGTAACACCCACCGAATACATGATTGATGCTCTCATGAAGAGATGGGGGTAATGGAAATGATTACTATTAGTATTAAAAATCCTTAATTGTATAAGATAAGTCAGGGCAGATAATTAGAAAACTACTACCAATATCTGTCATGACAGGTTCCCTGTAACGCTCTATGATACAGCCAATGAAGGTTGTTCCTTTAAGGGATATTGCTGTCATTTATTGTGTTGTAAATGGTACATTTCACTTGTTCTCAGTTGCTCTGCGTCTTTTAATTTTGCATATATTAAGACTGCTTTTCTTGCCTTTTCTATAAAATATTGATTTTCTGCTGTTAATCTGTCCTCACACATTCCCTGTTCTTTCATCGCTTTATGAACATTTTTGTAATATAATTTATTTTATTATTTTTGTCTTTTTTTTTTTTTCTACCTCCAAATCTGTCCCTTTTCATCTGCTTGTAGCAATTTATGAACTCTATAAAAATTTACATAGAATCACCTTTTTAATGTTTTCAAGGTAATGTCTAAAGAGAAGCAATTGGGAATTGGACGGAAAAAAAAACAAAAGCCCACGAGTTGTACATTATTTGATTATTTATAGCCAGAGAACAGCCCCTGACAATGTTTGCCAATTTTACAACTGTGAAACCTGGCCATTGTGCTTTTTTTTAATGTAATTTATTAAGCAAATAAAACTCTTATAGGTAATGGACCCTGTTAAAAAAGCCAAACTGCCAGGGTCTCATGCTTATATAACTCTGAAAGGTTCACAGGTACCTGCACAATACCTTGAATGTCTGGACACTAATATTTTACACTTACTTCATGGGAATGGCTCTGTTTATTCTGTTGGAGTCCTGCACATGATTGGGCTATTATAAGTCAATGTAATGATCTCAAGGGGTGGAGCTGAAGGAGAAATAAAATTGACTTCGCTGCACGAAGATTTAAATCCTGTTTTTATGAGGCATGGCATTCAGTAAAGCCAGTTAAATGGCAAAAGTGGCACTCAACGATCAACAAGGGTTGATTAAATAATATCTCCAGTATGCAGCAATGTCTGAACTTTTCACATACATTATACCAGGCAACATGATCAAGCTTTTCTAACAATTGTGTCCTTGGCTTCCTGGTTAATATTCACGTTCTGTGTTTTATAAAGTTGTTTTTAAAATAAAATAAAGATTAGATTTAAACTGTTCCTGCTGACAGCATTTTATTAACAAAGTCCCTTGCACACTGCTTACCTCTCTGGTATATATTGTGGGTGTATGTTTAATAGCAATTGAGTTATGCATGTGTTATTTTTTATATTTTAATATTTTAAACCCACTATTTTTTAGCAATGCTGCTAGCAGACGTAGCAGACGTTATGTAACGTCTGATAAAAAATAAGGCCTGGAAACGAGAAATGGTTCAGCACTCAAGGTTTGTGAGCATTATGTTGTGATTGCACTTTATTTATTACCGAAGTATGCTATCAATATCAAATATATGTTTAATAATGATTTCATGGGAATTTACTGATGCAATTATAGAATTTAATTAGTGGAGGACACCGTGGGAGAGTTCCATTGAATGTGACTTCAAAATAACTTTTACATTGACATTTTTATCTCTGGGTAGCTGGCCCCTTTTATTCTTTCTTTTCTTTAATTCTTTCCTAAATTGGAAGAAGCATTGCAATTTCTTATTTATTTTTTATTTTTTTGCTGTGCTGTCGAGTAATGTAGAATTTTTTTATTTTATTTTTTACTCAGTGGGGTTTATTTATCTTATTAACTGACCATTGTGAAGTATTGGCAAGAGAATTCTTGGTCCAAGTAGCCATTTGGCAAGAATTGTCCAGCTGAGTTATGTTTCTAGTGTTGCTACTGTGGCCTAAATGTATTATTAATCCCTTTCCAACTTTCCACAATTCCTGTTTAAGTTTTAAGAGCATAAATTAATCAGAGTAACGTTTAGATTAACTACTATTATTTCCACACTACTTCTACTTCCTTGCTTTGTCTGTCTGTCACATTTACCTCAATCACAGACATCTGTACTTATGGTCACAGTTACTTGCAAACATTATTTATGGATAGATTTATTTGCAGGTTTTATCTAAAGTTCTGCTAATCAGCAATGGGTTTGAAAATGTGTTGATATTATTACTGGATTATTTATTTATGTTTTGTAGAGTATATTTAGTGTACATCTCACGGTGCCAGTCCTGTTGTTATGCACAATGAAACAAAATTGGACCGTGCAGATAAAGTAGGTTCAGACAGATTTATTCAGATAATACCATACAACATATCCATACAGGAGCCTTTCTCAAGCTGTTTATAAGCTGAAAAGTTGTAAGATAATGGAGCACTGTAGAGTCAAGAATTCAAAAGTGTATTACACTATTTAGATGTCCAGCCCCACCCTGCCTCCTTGGCTAAGATTTGGCTTAGAGTTGACAATCTCAGTCAATCCAATGCTTTCCAATGGGGTGGGAGGGGGAGAGCCAAACACCGCGCTGGCTTATCAGTATCTCCTCATAGAGATGCATTCACTCAATCATTGAATCAATGCTTTTCTATGGGGAATGTTCAACGCCTACACTTTGCAGCATGACCCAGGAAGCGCCTCTAGTGGCTTTTTCTCTGAAAAGGCAGTGTGTTTACATTTAAAAAAGCCTTCAGGGACTGACTATACTCACAGAACAACTACATTAAGCTGTAGTTGTTCGGTGCCTATAGTGTCCCTTTAATATCTGTGCCGTTCTACTACTTCATTGTGCTGGTCAATTGGGCTGAGTTCTCCCTCGACTATTTTGGTACTCTTGGTGGTATTTTGAGAATGTACCGTCCTATATCTTTGTAATTTGTTCTGTTATTGAGGACAGGAATAAGCACTGACTGACTGTGGCACCACACTGGTCAAAGCCTGACTTAATAATCATAATAAAAATCCCGGGAAACGTCGGCATCTGTGCTCAGTCCATCTGCCCCATTGTGGACATTTACAAAACCAACATAAAATGTAAGTCATTTTGGGGCTTTTTGTCTGGAGGTCCTGCAAGTAGGATTTATATTTGGTGTGGCATCACTTTTTGGGAGGGGCTTTTAACTGCAAATGCATTTTTCACTGAGTCTCAGCAGCAACATCCCAGTATGGTGAGAGTTGACAGCTTCTTCATGTCAATTCTCTGCGTTCCTTGGTTTGGCAAACAACGAACAACTCTGAGTGCCCAAATTCTGCTACCATAGCAGCAAGCTAATTAGGAGCAACATCAGAAATATTCACCACATTAAATTGATTTTGGCTTATTGGGAAAAATAGTTAAAAGTTAATGATGAGAGGGAATATTTTTTTTCCCTTTTTTATTAATAAAACTTGGCCCACCGATTCTGTCAAAGTAATACAACAATTCAGGCTGAATGCAGAGAACTGGACATGCTTATTAATTCAAGCGTTTCAGTCAGTTTTACTGACACAGCAGAGTTAAAGAATAAGTGAGTGTTGATCAACACCTCTGCAGTGTTTTTCTAATTATCGCGGCTGCTTCTCTGGGGCCCAATAAAAAACTTCACTGTTGGTTTGTAATAAAGTGTCTGAGCTGCTTTTTTGTGTGAGTCTTGGCCTTTCCAAGTGGAGCACTGGCCTATTATTACAGTACACTGAAGTCACGTCAAGCTTCTCTGCATTATATAGACAGTACATGTCTTACTGGGTGCTTACTGAAATCGATTAAACTGCAGTTATATTACCTTGAATAAAGAGAGAAACAAGAATGGTGTCAGGTAGATTTGTGACTTCCTTAGAGCAAGCAACCAAAGCCAGACTAAATGAGGTTTAATATCCAAAGAGCG